>NC_084550.2:51160000-51217500 GCF_033978685.3 Nerophis lumbriciformis | reverse complement strand
AATCCTATTGTTAGTCTTATTTTTTTCACTTGACAGCACACATCTTGTACAAACGCACCTTCACCTCAAACATTCCTCGCAAACATTCCGAAATAAGCAGCATTCCAGCAGAAACTAACCCCTTGTGTCATCCAAATACTGTAAATCAAGACGCATGCAGCATTTTACGTTTACAAGATTAAATAACAAATATCGCCAGAAATATGTTTGCGGTTTACGAGTAAAAGTTACGAGGGAGAAAATTTTTTGAGAGTTGAGTCGCCGTTTCAAAAAAATATCGCAATATGACAAAAAAGTCTTTCTAGACATTTTGTAGAAATGTTATGGAAATTGCAATTATACACCCCCAAGAAAGGTGTATTATGATAGTAACATTTTCACATTAAAAGTGAACAAATGTCATACATGGAGAAATATAAAGTCTTATTATCACAATAACACATTTTTGGGACAAGAATGGCACCATTTTATAGGGAAAATTTTAACATTCCATGATATTCTGAATTACGGAAAAAAAAACTTTTTTTTTATGAAAAGGTCATAAATGTACAAAAATCAAAGTTCGATATTACAAAAAAAAATATGAATGTAACGAATAAAAAATATTAATATCATGAGAATAAAGTTGTCGTATTATGAGAGAAAATACGATTCTACAATTCGCGATTTTAGGAAAATCTGCAATTTTAGGAAAATCTGCAATTTTGAGCTATTCGTAATCATACAAAAGTTGCAAATAACAAAAGTGAAAACATTCCACTGAGAGAATGAGAACAAAGTAGTCGAACTACAAGGAAAAGTTTTACAGGAATAACGTCGGAATTTTCCGAAGTTCTAATGAGAACAATAAAGTCCTCATTGCCGTTTCTGAGAATAAAAATTAAGGTAAATTCATGCAAATGTTGTAATATTGTGAAAATAAAATTGCAATATGTTAAGGACGTCAAGATAAAGATAATTTTAGTATGAATTTCCGGGGGGAAAAAATAAAAAGATTATCAGAAAAAATAAAGATTTTACGAGAATAATGTCATATTCAGAGATGATTTCACGGGGGGAAAAAGAGATAACTATTTTACAACAAATGAAAGTCTTAATATCAAAATTTTTGGGACTAGAATTTCACAATTTGACAGGGAAAATGTTAACATTCCACAAAAAAAGGTTTTTATGAAAAGGTCATAAATGTACAAGAGTTAAAGCAGGATATTACAAAAAAAAAAATATGAATGTAGTACATCATTAATATTATGAGAATAAAGTTGTCATATTATGAGAGGAAATACAATTCTACAATTAAATCGCGATTTTAGGAAAATCTGCAATTTTAGGAAAATCTGCAATTTTGAGTTATTCGTAATCATACAAAAGTTGCAAATAACCAACATGAAAACATTCCACTGAGAGAATGACAACAAAGTTTTACAGGAATAAACTTCGGAATTTTACGAAGTTCTAATGAGAACAATAAAGTCCTCATTGCAGTTTCTGAGAAGGAAACATAAGGTAAATTCATGCAAATGTTGTAAGACTGTGAAAATAAAATCGCAATATTGTAAGGACGTCGAGATAAGAAAGATAATTTTGGTATTAATTTCCGGGAAAAAACACAAAAAGAATATCAGGGAAAGAAAAAAAAGATTTTACAAGAATAAAGTCGTCATATTCAGAGATGATTTCACAGGGGAAAAAATTATAAAATGAGAATATTCAATTAAAATTTCAGGAAAAAAAGCAGAGATATAAGTAAATGGGTTGTACTTGTATAGCGCTTTTCTACCTTCAAGGTACTCAAAGCGCTTTGACACTACTTCCACATTTACCCATTCACACACACATTCACACACTGATGGAGGGAGCTGCCATGCAAGGCGCTAACCAGCACCCATCAGGAGCAAGGGTGAAGTGTCTTGCTCAGGACACAACGGACATGACGAGGTTGGTACTAGGTGGGGATTGAACCAGGGACCCTCGGGTCGCGCACGGCCATTCTTCCACTGCGCCACGCCGTCCCCGTAAAAACAGTATGACAATGACGTTGTCATATTCCGGTACAAAGGACACATTATTTTGCACGAATTAAGTCGTAATTTTGCGAAAATCTTAACTTATAATTACAATAAAGCTCTTCGGCGACGTGTTTTGTTTGTTTCAAGTACGCAACCTGAGCCGCTTGTTATGTCGATGCAGTAACAAAAAGACATGAATGTGCTCCCCCCATGACAACATTGTGCAGCACTCATACTTGAACTTTGACACCATTGATCCCCCCCGAAGCCCACCCTTCTTCTACATGTTCTTTTTCTTTCTGTTCCTTTCATACGTGTACAGTGGTTGTTTATAAAGAATATGTTTTATACTAAAACAAAACTGCCTGTCCAGGGACTCTCTGTTGGTTTTGTTTGACTTGTATTTAATGGCGTTGAGGATGGAGGATGTGGAAGGACGCAAAGGAAGTGGGCATGGGAGAGGACCATAAAGTGCTTGCCTATGGACCACAGGACGAGCTTCTTCTTTGGCTTTTTCCCCTGCCTTCACCTCTCGGACTCAATGCGGGAAAGACGGGACTTGAGCTTTCCTCTCAAGCCGAGTCGTCGGATTGGTGGAGCGATCAGACGGGAACTTGACTCCACGCACTGAACTGCAGCTTCTCCTGTGAACTTGTGTATATTGAAAAAATTAGAATTGTCTTTAGTGTATCAACACGTTTCTAACACTTCAATAAACATTTGGATATTTAAAGCGTCTTATTCCCAACCCCTTAAAACTGCTTACTTGCTTTCTGGCATCCTTTCTCTTCTGTTGGCATGTGTGTATATGATCATAAGTATAATTTATTCTGCTGTATCAATATTAGACTAGTGGCAAATCTTGTATTGCTCTTTACTACCTTCAGCCTGTGGGTGTGTTTACTGTAACACTGGCGTAACTGTTATCAAATAAAGATCACAAATACAATACTGCGTAGCAACATTTTTTTTTATTTTTTTTTGTTCTGTCTGGAGTTAGAAGAGGAATGCAGTCGTTCCCTCACCACATCGTGCTTGAAATGTATTTTTTTAAAGCCTAATGTGCAATTTGTTGGTTCTAAGTTAAGCATTTTCAGGCACAAAGATGACTAAACTAAAAATATATGAAGTGAAGTGAATTATATTTATATAGCGCTTTTCTCTAGTGACTCAAAGCGCTTTACATAGTCCATCCATCCATCCATCTTCCTCCGCTTATCCGAGGTCGGGTCGCGGGGGCAGCAGCCTAAGCAGGGAAGCCCAGACTTTCCTCTCCCCAGCCACTTCGTCGAGCTCTTCCCGGGGGACATAGTCTTCCCAACGTGTCCTGGGTCTTCCCCGTGGCCTCCTACCGATTGGACGTGCCCTAAACACCTCCCTAGGGAGGCGTTCGGGTGGCATCCTGACCAGATGCCCGAACCACCTCATCTGGCTCCTCTCGATGTGGAGGAGCAGCGGCTTTACTTTGAGCTCCTCCCGGATGGCAGAGCTTCTCACCCTATCTCTAAGGGAGAGCCCCGCCACCCGGCGGAGGAAACTCATTTCGGCCGCTTGTACCCGTGATCTTGTCCTTTCGGTCATAACCCAAAGCTCATGACCATAGGTGAGGATGGGAACGTAGATCGACCGGTAAATTGAGAGCTTTGCCTTCCGGCTCAGCTCCTTCTTCACCACAACGGATCGATACAGCGTTTGCATTACTGAAGATGCCGCACCGATCCGCCTGTCGATCTCACGATCCACTCTTCCCCCACTCGTGAACAAGACTCCTAGGTACTTGAACTCCTCCACTTGGGGCAGGGTCTCCTCTCCAACCCGGAAATGGCACTCCACCCTTTTCCGGGCGAGAACCATGGACTATGCTTTACATAGTGAAAACCCAATATCTAAGTTACATTTAAACCAGTGTGGGTGGCACTGGAAGCAGGTGGGTAAAGTGTCTTGCCCAAGGACACAACGGCAGTGACTAGGATGGCGGAAGCGGGGATCGAACCTGTAACCCTCAAGTTGCTGGCACGGCCACTCCACCAACCGAGCTATACCGCCCC
This sequence comes from Nerophis lumbriciformis, assembly GCF_033978685.3. Classification (NCBI taxonomy): domain Eukaryota; kingdom Metazoa; phylum Chordata; class Actinopteri; order Syngnathiformes; family Syngnathidae; genus Nerophis; species Nerophis lumbriciformis. The sequence goes on along the minus strand of NC_084550.2, from coordinate 51,213,443 downwards.
AAAAAATATCAATAAGACATTAGTAGTATTGTAACGATACCAATATTACCAAAATTATTTCGGTACTTTTCTAAATGAAGGAGACCACAAAAAAATTGCATTATTGGCTGTATTTTAACAAAAAAATCTTAGGGTACATTAAACATATGTTTCTTATTGTAAGTTTGTCCTTAAATAAAATAGTGAACATACAAGACAACTTGTCTTTTAGTAGTAAGTAAGCAAACAAAGGCTCCTAATTTAGCTGCTGACATATGCAGTAACATATTGTGTCATTTTCCATTCTATTATTTTGTCAACATTATTAAGGACAAGTGGTAGAAAATTAATTATTAATCTACTTGTTCATTTACTGTTAATATCTGCTTACTTTCTCTTTTAACATGTTCTATCTACACTTCTGTTAAAATGTAATAATCACTTATTCTTCTGTTGTTTGATACTGTACATTAGTTTTGGATGATACCACAAATTTAGGTATCAATCCGATACCAAGTAGTTACAGGATCATACATTGGTTATATTTAAAGTCCTCATGTGTCCAGGGACATATATCCTAAGTTTATAAACATAATATAAATTTAAAAAAAACGAAATATGTTGTGATGCCAAAAAATATTGACGTAATCATAGTAGTATCGACGAGATACGTGCCTGTACTTGTCATTACAGTGGATGTTAGGCGTTTGTTTACAATGTGACGCCGGTGAGCTACGGTGTGTAGTGAAGCATGTTTAGCTATTCCTCGTCCTGCAGGGATGATACTTGTAAGAAACTTACTTTATTTGTCGCCATGGAGGCGAGGATTAGTGATTTAGAAGTAGCTAAATCACTGCCGACGGCGGATGGATGTTAGCCTCTAGCTCGCTAACTATGTCTTAAAGCACCTCTTCCTGAGGGCGTTTCAGTGTTATACCTTTATCGTTAGTTTTTAAGCCAAAATGCGTTCGTTCTCCCTTTTCTGTCTACATACCGTGTCTGCTTGTAAGTACTCAGTGATTGTGCGCCGCCGAACATGCTCCTCTGCTCGTAAACCAGCAATGTCACAGCGTGACTTCGACTCGGGCGCGGGCGGGGTACGGGACCGGTACTATACTAATACCGTACAACCATTATGATCAGGGGTGTCAAACTCATTTTAGCTCAGGGGCACACGAGGGCCGGACTATTAAAATCGTGGCATTTAAGTCGCAGTTTTTTTCATCGTTTGGCCGGGGGTGCGACTTAAACTCAGGAGCGACTTATGTGTGAAATGATCAACACATTACCGTAAAATATCAAATAATATTAGACGTATAAGATTTCATGGGATTTAGCGATTAGGAGTGACAGATTGTTTGGTAAACGTATAGCATGTTCTATATGTTATAGTTATTTGAATGACTCTTACCATAATATGTTACGTTAACATACCAGGCACGTTCTCAGTTGGTTATTTATGCCTCATATAGCGTGGGTTCCCTCCGGGTACTCCGGCTTCCTCCCACTTCCAAAGACATGCACCTGGGGATAAGTTGATTGGCAACACTAAATTGGCCCTAGTGTGTGGATGTGAGTGTGAATGTTGTCTGTCTATCTGTGTTGGCCCTGCGATGAGGTGGCGACTTGTCCAGGGTGTACCCCGCCTTCCGCCCGATTGTAGCTGAGATAGGCTCCAGCGCCCCCCGCAACCCCAAAAGGGAATAAGCGGTAGAAAATGGATGGATGGATGGATAACGTACACTTATTCAGCCTGTTGTTCACTATTCTTTATTTATTTTAAATTGCCTTTCAAATGTCTATTCTTGGTGTTGGGTTTTATCAAATAAATTTCCCCAGAAAATGCGACTTATACTCCAGTGCGACTTATATATGTTTTTTTCCTTCTTTATTATGCATTTTCGGCCGGTGCGACCAATACTCCGGAGCGACTTATACTCCGAAAAATACGGTAAACAAAAAAAAGACAACTTCAGCTTGTTTTCTTTGTCTTACTTTGGCCAAAAATAGAACCAACACATTCTGAAAATATTAAAATAAAAATATTGAAAAAAGCGGTAAAGTTTAGAATAACTAAAGTTCCGTGGGTGAATTATGTAAACCCACTACAGTTTTTAGCGCTTTGATAACTAGTCTATTGACAGATATGTCATGATCCATGGTCTGGATTATGTTTTTGTTATTTTTTGTTAGTTTTGGACTCTTTTAGTTCCTGTTTGCGCTCCCTTGTTTGTTTAGTTACCATGACGACTTATTCGTTTCACCTGCCTCTGGTGTTCGGACACGCACCTACCTGCTCTAATCAAGAAGACCATTATTTAAGCCTGTCTTTGCCAGTCAGTCGTCCTGGCGTCATTGCTTAGTTCATGCTGCTCGTTCCATGTCTGATTCCACAGTTATGCTAGTTCAGGGGTCGGCAACCCAAAATGTTGAAAGAGCCATATTGGACCAAAAATACAAAAACAAATCTGTCTGGAGCCGCAAAAAATTAAAAGCCATATTACATACAGATAGTGTGTCATGAGATATAAATTGAATTGAGATGACTTAAAGGAAACTAAATGACCTCAAATATACCTACAAATGAGGCATAATGATGCAATTTGTACATATAGCTAGCCTAAATAGCATGTTAGCATCGATTAGCTTGCAGTGACCAAATATGTCCGATTAGCACTCCACACAAGTCAATAACATCAACAAAACTCACCTTTGTGCATTCATGCACAACCTTAAAAGTTTGGTGGACAAAATGAGACAGAAAAAGAAGTGGCATAAAACACGTCCTAGAACGTCGGAGAAAGTTATACATGTAAACAAACTAAGGTGAGTTCAAGGACCGCCAAAATTAGGAGGACAAAACAGCGCTCCCCAAATACTCGAATCAGTGAAGCTGACAGTGTGCTTTATAACAATTAGGGAGGTTTGTGTCATGTTTGTCCTCCTACAGAAACCATATTAAAACAAAAAATATATTTTTTTCCTCTCATCTTTTTCCATTTTTCATACATTTTTTAAAAAGCTCCAGAGAGCCACTAGGGCGGCGCTAAAGAGCCGCATGCGGCTCTAGAGTCGCGGGTTGCCGACCCCTGTGCTAGTTGCACCATGCCATAGTTTGGTTAGTTGTTTTCATGTCTATAGTTTCATGTTTCATGTCCTAAGTTTTTTGCCTTAGCTTCACGCTTGCCTTCGAGTTGTTTTCTGGGTTTTTTTTGTACTTCGTTGAGTGTTAGTTGAATAATTAAATATGTTCCTACCTTCACGCCTTGTCCGGAATAGTCCGGACAAACAAACCTTGCAGTAAGCTGCAACCCCCGCCCCGTCAGGACAAGATATAAGTAAGAACTTTACGCTACTTTATATTAGAAATGGCAACAGTGGAAGATGAATGCCACATAAGAAGGTAGAGGAAAAAGAAGAAGCGTATGACTACGTTGTTGGCACGGACTACAAAGGCGGATGCGCACAAATTTTCAGGACTCATGCAGATCCCAAATACAGATCAGCAGGTACCAGAAGGTAAGAAAAGTTGGTTTTCAATAATATTGCCAAGGGGTGCGGCTTCATAGCTTACTGAAGTCGTACTAAAACCATTTCTGACAGATTTTTGAGCGCCGTGTGTAAAGTTCTATATTCTCAATGGAACATTTAAAGTTTTGGTGTTGTTTACTGCCATCATATTGCAGTCTACATGTGTCTCTGCTTCGAGGTCAGTAAGCACAACCAAAATTATGCCGTACATTAGGCGCACCAGGTTATAAGGCGCACTGTCGGTTTTTGAGAAAATGAAAATATTTTAAAGGCCTACTGAAACCCACTACTACCGACCACGCATTGCAACACATGCCAATACGGCCGGGTTAGCTTACTAAAGTGCAATTTTAAATTTCGCGCGACATATCCTGCTGAAAACGTCTCGGTATGATGACGTCGAGGCGTGACGTCGCGGATTGTAGAGGACATTTTGAGACAGCATGGTGGCCAGCTATTAAGTCGTCTGTTTTCGTCGTAAAATTCCACAGCATTCTGGACATCTGTGTTGGTGAATCTTTTGCAATTTGTTCAATGAACAATGGAGACAGCAAAGAAGAAAGCTGTAGGTGGGAAGCGGTTTATTGCGGCCGACTTCAGCAACACAAACACGGCCGGTGTTTCATTGTTTACATTCCCGAAAGATGACAGTCAAGCTTTACCATTGGCCTGTGGAGAACTGGGACAACAGAGACTCTTACCAGGAGGACTTTGAGTTGGATACGCAGACGCGGTACCGTGAGTACGCTTCCAAACATTTGATCGCTTGCCCGTACGTGCGTGCCGCTATGTGCATGTCACGTACGTAACTTTGGGGACTTTGGGGAAATATATGTGCTGTATGAACTTTGGGGAGGTGAACAGTACTTTGGGCTGTGGGATTGAGTGTGTTGTGCAGGTGTTTGAGTTGTATTGGCGGGTTATATGGACGGGAGGGGGGAGGTGTTTGTTATGCGGGATTAATTTGTGGCATATTAAATATAAGCCTGGTTGTGTTGTGGCTAATAGAGTATATATATGTCTTGTGTTTATTTACTGTTTTAGTCATTCCCAGCTGAATTTCAGGTCCCACCCGCCTCTCACAGCATCTTCCCTGAATCGCTCCCACTGCCCTCTAGTCCTTCACTCTCACTTTCCTCATCCACAAATCTTTCATCCTCGCTCAAATTAATGGGGAAATCGTCGCTTTGTCGGTCCGAATCGCTCTCGCTGCTGGTGGCCATGATTGTAAACAATGTGCGGATGTGAGGAGCTCTACAACCTGTGACGTCACGCTACTCGTCTGCTACTTCCGGTAGAGGCAAGGCTTTTTTATCAGCGACCAAAAGTTGCGAACTTTATCGTCAATGTTCTCTACTAAATCCTTTCAGCAAAAATATGGCAATATCGCGAAATGATCAAGTATGACACATAGAATGGACCTGCTATCCCCGTTTAAATAAGAAAATCGCATTTCAGTAGGCCTTTAAGTGCGCCTTATAGTCCGAAAAATATGGTGGTTCTTAGAACTGCCAGTTTATGCGAATTTGGCTAATGTAGCGGTGACTTAGAACCCCATTTAAGAACTTTCAGTTTTGGTTGATTTTGGCGGCGCCAGTGGACCAAATGGTAGTTTGGCCAGAAAAAAAACAAATTTCCCATGATGCCCTAGCGCATATAGCGTCAAACTGACATGATGTCAGCTGTAATAACGGCACAGATTACAAATACTGCGTCTCTAATGACTATGTTGATGTTAAAAAGAACACAATATGAAGAAATTATCTTGGATTGCGCTACAAACATGACGCTACTACCAAGAATGTATCGGGCGGACGCAGGTCCGAAGCAAAGAAAGACCAGCGGGAGAGTTTTTTGAAGGAAGTAGTAGTGAAAGTATCACGCCTATGGCTATTTATTGCTACCATGCAAATTTCCGATAGGTATAAAAATGGGACCCATTTCCTCCCTGCTTGGCACTCAGCATCAAGGGTTGGAATTGGGGGTTAAATCACCCAAAATTAATCCTGGGCGCGGCCACCGCTGCTGCTCACTACTCCCCTCACCTCCCAGGGGGTGAACAAGGGTGATGGGTCAAATGCAGAGAATAATTTCGCCACACCTAGTGTGCGTGTGACAATCATTGGTACTTTAATTTTAAACTTAACATTAGCATTATCATTTTGATTTGAGCATTGGAAGTCACTTACTAGTTTCGCAGGAACAGAGTCAATGCAGCATTGGTCTGAAAATTTCTCCTCATCTTTGAGCTCACGCCAACGAGTGAAAGCCGGGACAATGTTGATCCTTGATAGTTCTTTTATCCGGGTAGCCTTCCTTTTTCTTTTTTTTGTGTCCTCAGACAAAACTTTTTGTTTCTTTGGTTGTTTTGCAGCTTCTACCATGATAGCAGTAATTGCACGTAGGTGTTCTTCTTTTTCTTTTAGTTTTCTTTCAGCGCGCAGGCGTTCACATCGACTTCCGTCTTTTTAAAGAATGGGGAAAGGGGGAGTGACGTATGCCGTAAAGCAAGTCAGCACGTTTGTAGTTTTTTGTGTGTCAGTGTTCCTGCCACCCTCCTCAATGTCGCTAAGTGCCAGTGAGAGCGACACAGACCCCCTCAGGACATGACAGAGCTGTCATTCAACTACAAAACCAAAACCAGTGAAGTTAACATGTTGTGTAATTCGTACATAAAAACAGAGTACAATTATTTGCAAATCCTTTTCAACTTATATTCAATTGAATAGACTGCAAAGACAAGATATTTAATGTTTGAACTGAGAAACTTTTTTGCAAATCATTAACTTAGAATTTAATGGCAGCAACACATTGCAAAAAAGTTGTCACAGGGGCATTTTTACCACTGTGTTACATGGCCTTTCCTTTTAACAACACTCAGTAAACATTTGGGAACTGAGGAGACCAATTTTTGAAGCTTTTCAGGTGGAATTCTTTCCCATTCTTGCTTGATGTACAGCTTAAGTTGTTCAACAGTCCGGGGTCTCCATTGTGCTATTTTAGGCTTCATAATGCGCCACACATTTTCAATGGGAGACAGGTCTGGACTACAGGCAGGCCAGTCTAGTACCCGCACTCTTTTACTGTAAAGCCACGCTATTGCAACACGTGGCTTGGCATTGTCTTGCTGGAATAAGCAGGGGCGTCCATCAACGTTCCCTCTAAGCTGCGCACCTGCGCAATTGCGCACTGCTTACGCGTCCTATGCGCACAGCAAATCTATGCCGCGCAAAAAATCAAATCCCACTCTAAACAAAATAAACAAATCGTTTGTTTTGTATGATTTTGCAATGCAACTGTGAGTAACAGGTGACGAAAGGCGGCCACAACAGTTAAAACAATGTTTGTCAACACTTAAGTTATGGTAACGTCTCTGGAGACACTTAAAGGAGGACAGGAATTCCATCGGCAATGTTCCCTCTAAGGTGCGCGCCTGTGCAATTGCGCACTGCTCAAGCGTCCTCTATGCCACGCACAAAATCAAATAAAAAAATAAGCGCATAACAATTTTTGACACGACACGGACACGACAGAGAAAACAGTTTTCGTCATCATTGTTCAAATATTGTAACGTCTGTCGAGACGCTTTGAGGACATGAATTCCATCGATCACTTTACTGAGCAAAACTCTTTATTGTCGGCCATAAACACATCACCAAAACATTAGGAAAAAAAATTAGATCTAGCAAAATTGGTCATTTTCTGCAGTACAAACCAGACCAAAAGCAACTTTGTTATATCAACAGCAGCCGCTCGCTCTTTCTCACTTGCGCCAACACATGCACATATGGCACTTAGCCAGTGATGCGTTTACAGCCACACAAAAAGTCGGACAACTCCAACACCACACATAAAGTGTAATTCCAGGTTGTTACACTATGATTTACCAATCAAATGTGTGCTTATTCTAGTGTCATTTATTAGGAATCTTAATTTACAAATATGAATCATGAAATGCTGTTAGTATATTAAATAAATACTAATAAAAATGTATTTTTTACAAACAGGAAGTTACAGGAATGTACACATGATCCCCTGCTTACATCTCATTGTGCAACATGTGAATGTTTTAATGGGAACTAAATGCAATGTCTGAAAGGGGTACAAATTATTTCCAAAGCAGGACCTCCACCCAGACAAACAATACAAGTACACAGTGCGTGAAAAACAATATTTTTTGTTATTGTCATTGTAAGTGGGCCTAAACACTTATATTAGAAAATAACCTCATGGAAATGACTGCTGTCATTTGATTATAATAATAAGAGAATGTTGTCTGTCTATCTGTGTTGGCCCTGCGATGAGGTGGGGACTTGTCCATGATGTACCCCGCCTTCCGCCCGAATACAGCTGAGATAGGCTCCAGCACCCCCCACTACTCCGAAAGGGACAAGCGGTAGAAAATGTATGGATGGATGGAGATTGAACTTGTTATTTAGTCAGGTTTGGGACAGGTGTGCTGCTGGTGTAGCCACAGTGTGCACGTCTGATGTTGCTCCCATGGGCTCCACTGAATGCTCAGGGAGTTTTTGCGTTTGCCCACACACATGAACAATTAGAGGGAACATTGGCGTCCATGATAACGTTGCTTTGATGGCAACATAAGTTGCTCCAAAACCTGTATGTACCTTTCAGCATTAATGGTGCCTTCATAGGATTTAGCATCTTAAAGTACACAACGTATCAAAGTGGCCCCTCTCATACTTACATGTTTCTGTATGCTGTATCTATTATTTATTTGCATTTTTCTATGTTAAAAAAAATGCTTGTTTTGTTTGCAATTGTTCTTCGTTATTTCGTCTGCGTGTGCCCTAATAGTTGAAGTTTTTTTCCAGCTGCATGATGACTGGACATGTCAGCGGTGTAAGCGAGTATGCTGGCTTGCAGCTGTAGGAAGTCAGTCAGAGTGTCGTTAACCGCGGAATGTTGTCTACAAATCTCTTTGCTATGGTGTCAACGCGGCTGCTTTATGGCAACGTGTCAAACATCTGAGCTCACATACTTTTTATTTCATCGCCATCAACCAACGCCGCTAACTGCTTGTTTGCTCCATGTCTCATAAAAGCTATACCAGAAGATTAATTACCATTTTCTGGTAATTAGTTAAGACATCATGCCAGATTGCTGTCTGAGAGATGTAAACATAGCATGAAATAATGAAATATTTTATTGTTGTTCATATGCAATTTCATGAACAGTAGTTTTTTATTAGATGAGGAATCGGATTTAAGAAATTAACTGATCTGACGAAACCTCAATTACAGTAAGTCGGTTTAGGCATTATTTGTTGAATGCCATGTAATATTTAATCATTAAACATTTTAAAGTGAACTACCAACAGTAAAAAACGTTTTTTTATTATTTTGGAACACTTTGTAATTGCTTTAAAAAAAAAGTTGTTACTATTGTGTTTTGTTGTAAAAGAGTACACGTCTATGTGGTCATATTTCATTGCATCCTGTTTCCTTTTATAAATTGACCACAAAATTATATAGATATTTGGTAACTGTTCAATTAGCATTGACACTAATCTTATTATTATTACTATTATTGTAATTGTTATTATTATTATTACTTATATTATTATTAATATTATTATTATAAATAATATTATTTATATTTTTTATTATTATCATTATTATGTCACCTTAAAAGGATAATTAGGGCCACGGTAAAAAGACTAAAATAACAAAAAAGTATAAAAATAAATAAATTTAAAAAAGACAAAGCTCTGTGAATGTTCAAAGGTTTAAAGTCTTACTTTGACAACATTAAAGCAGTAATTCTGTGAGAATAAAATCTTGTTTCCATTTATAAATTGACCAATAAATTGAGATATTTGGTAACCGTTCAATTGGCATCGACACTAATCTTTTATTATTATTATTATTATTATTATTATTATTATTATTATTATTATTATTATTATCCATCCATCCATCCATTTTCTACCGCTTGTCCCTTTCGGAGTTGCGGCGGGTGCTGGAGCCTATCTCAGCTGCATTCAGGCGGAAGGCGGGGTACACCCTGGACAAGTCGCCACCTCATCGCAGTATTATTATTATTACTAATATTATTATTAATATTATTATTATAAATAATATTATTTGTATTTATTATTAATATTATAATTATATCATTATAATATGAGGAGTTCAAGTACCTTGGAGTCTTGTTCACGAGTGAGGGAAGAGTGGATCGTGAGATCGACAGGCGGATCGGTGCGGCGTCTTCAGTAATGCGGACGCTGTATCGATCTGTTGTGGTGAAGAAGGAGCTGAACCGGAAGGCAAAGCTCTCAATTTACCGGTCGATCTACGTTCCTATCCTCACCTATGGTCATGAGCTTTGGGTTATGACCGAAAGGACAAGATCACGGGTACAAGCGGCCGAAATGAGTTTCCTCCGCCGGGTGGCGGGGCTCTCCCTTAGAGATAGGGTGAGAAGCTCTGCCATCCGGGGGGAGCTCAAAGTAAAGCCGCTGCTCCTCCACATCGAGAGGAGCCAGATGAGGTGGTTCGGGCATCTGGTCAGGATGCCACCCGAACGCCTCCCTAGGGAGGTGTTTCGGGCACGTCCGACCGGTAGGAGGCCGCGGGGAAGACCCAGGACACGTTGGGAAGACTATGTCTCCCGGCTGGCCTGGGAACGCCTCGGGGTCCCACAGGAAGAGCTGGACGAAGTGGCTGGGGAGAGGGAAGTCTGGGCTTCCCTGCTTAGGCTGCTGCCCCCGCGACCCGACCTCGGATAAGCGGAAGAAGATGGATGGATGGATGGATAATTATATCACTTTAAAAGGAGAATTTGGGCCACTCTAAAAAGACTAAAATAACAAAACAAAACAAAACATTTTAAAAAAGAGAAAAAAAGACAAAGCTCTGAATGTTGAAAGGTTTAAAGCACAGGTGTCAATCTAAAGGCGCGTGGCGCCTATTGGCCCGCCACATTATTTTATGTGGTCTGTGAAAGCCTGGAAATAATGGGTTTAAATACAATTATTATTATTATTATTATTTTTTTACTAAACACATTTGTTCTTTCAATTTTGACAGAAAAAAATTGCATATTTTAAACTTTAATATTATCTGATCATGCCAATTGTACTATTATGTATTGCAAAAATTGTGAAATAAAATCAAATAGTTAAATATCTGCTTCTCACCTTTTATTTATGATTTTAAAGCAAATTATACATTAAAAAAATTGAATAATCAAATGCATATGCATTTTGATTAATCAAGATTAATCACAGGTTATTCCCCGCATGCATAATGCAAATTGATTTAAAAAAGTGGCCCTCCGAAAGCAGCCATTACTGCGATGTGGCCCTCAATGAAAATGAGTTTGACACCCCTGGTTTAAAGTCCTAATTTGACAACATTAAAGCAGTAATTCTGCGAGAATAAAATCGACACAGGTATATGTATTATATGAAAATATTAAATTAGTTAATACAATTAATAGAATAATATGTTTTCTCTTTTTTTGCAATATAACTTAGACTTAGACTTAGACAAACTTTAATGATCCACAAGGGAAATTGTTCCACACAGTAGCTCAGTTACAAAGTCTGGAAAGTGTAAGGATGGAAAGGATAATGGAGGTATAAAGTAGACAAAAAATTTACCGTAGTAGCAATATAAAATATAGCATATATGTAATATTTACATATTATATATACAGTATATGATATATATTGATATATTATATTATATTTGTATATAATATATACAATATATAACAATTACCATGTACAATATTACAGTATATGTAATATAGAGAGTAGATCCAGCAGAAAATAGACATTATAAACAAAAAGATTCAAACAAACACATCTAAGATGTCTCAGGGTCATGCAAAATTAACATAAATAAAGTAAAATAGTATAATATTAACATTATATTGATTACTAAAATGTAATAGAATGGTATTGTTTCTTCTTTTTTTGCATTAAAATAGTTTTAAGGAGTATTAAGTATGCCGCAAAAATAACATGACAAAAATGTTTTTAGAATAAAGATTAAAAGCCGGTTTGATAATTATTAGTATTATTATTATAATTATTATCATTATTATTATATGTCAATATTTATTTTAAAAAAAAACATTATTTTCCACATAATTTACAGCATGGTGATTGGGCTGAATTTGAGGCTAAAGTCTTGGATACGTCAAAGATTAGCAACAAAATCAATTTCATTGATTAGGACTTATTCATGCCAGATGCTCCTCCTGGCCACCTTCACGGCCAAAAATGAATTACTGAATTCTATTAAAACATATTTGATGTACTCTCACTGTCGTGTCCTCGTAAAAACATTATTTGTGTAATGTCTTTAAAGCAATGGTCCCCAACCACCGGTCGGGGGACCGGTACCGGTCCGTGAAGCATTTGCTGCCGATCCGGAGAGAGACATTAAATAATTTATAAAGGACTGCATTTTCTCCGACTTAACTTTGGCCTGTCCCACTCGACCATGGGTGTCAAACTTGTTTTCATTGAGGGCCACACCGCAGTCATGGCTGCCAATAGAGGGCCACTTGTAACAGTAAATAATGAATGAATTTGCCTGTGAATTTTAATATTTAAAAAAAAATGTACATAAAGAGTAAAACAAATCTGTTGATTCGACCACTGTTTTTTACAGAAAAAAAGTGGCAGCTTAGTTGCCAGACTTTTACTGTAAAATATATGGTGTTATTTTATTATTATTATTATGTTTACAACATATTACTGTGAATAGAAATACAGTACCGCTGTTTAATTTTATTTTGGCAACTCAGCTGCCAGTTTTTTACCATAATGAAATGTGGTACCATAAAATCATCTACCGTGGATTTAAAAAAAAAAAAAAAAAATGACAACTCTGTCGACAGAATTTTACTGTAAAAAATAAACATTGGTCTTTTTTTTTTACAGTAATATGCTGTAAAAAAAAAAAAAAAAAGAAACTCCCCTAATTTTACAGTAAAATCTATTGGTCATTTTTATAGTGTACAATTTGATGGGTAACTTGCTTTGAAACCATAAGTTAAGCAGATATTTAAGTATTTATTTGGGTTTTTACCAACAAAGTTAGATAATATGATATGTGTTGCAATATTGGACACCATTTTTTTCCCCTGTCAAACTAGAAAACAACCTAATACCTTTAGTAAGAAAATAAGAAAGTAAAGAAAGAAAACATAAGGTATTTTATTGACACATATTATTTCCAGGCTTTTGCGGGCCATATAAAATGACGTGGAGGGCCAGATCATTGTGTGCACTCGACACACCAATGATGTACAATAAAACTCCTCAGAGGAAGTTACCATTTGTTATAACTTTGTGACATGATACAGTGCACATTAATGAACATATCAAATATACATGTGACAAGATTGTAGCCAAAGGCTGATTTCCATCTGCATTTCATTGCAAAGAAACAAGCCCAGGGTTCCCACTAATTCAGCGTTATAGTGAGTTGTATTTTTTCACAAGTGGGAAGCCGGTCCCTGAAAAATAATGCCTACATTAAACCGGTCCGTGGTGCAAAAAAGGTTTGGGACCACTGCTTTAAAGGAAGAAAAGTGATGTTTGACATGTTTATGCTGTATTTGTATCCATTGTGAATAGAGATGTCCAGGGGCGCCGAAAAGGGGGGGTAAAGGAGACGGATTCTAGGGGCCCATGATGGAGGGGGACCCAGAGAGGCCCCTAATGATGATGAAATTATAATACAGAAAAAAAAATGACTTGATTCTTTTCATGGGGCCCAAAATCCCTAGCGGCGCCCCTGGAGATGTCTGTAACCTGCTACCAAAGAATGTACAACAATTCTTCTCAACTAAAGAGGAGAAATATAACCTTAGAGGAAAAAATTATTTAAAACATTTGTATGCACGTACAGCACTTAGAACCTTTATCATATCAGTATGTGGAATTCAATTATGGAATGGATTAAGTAAAGAAGTTAAACATTGTACTGATATGATCCAGTTTAAGGGGTTGTTCAAAATAATAGTGCTTTCAACCTTATTGAAAATAAGATATTCTTCATCTCAGTATGTTAATAATGACTGAATTAATTAATTACATATTACAAAACTGTTGTGTATACTAATTCACAGATGTTATTTTATTATATAAAAAGGTCAGTAAATGATTCTATATATTTGTAAACGCTCTGAAGTGGGGAAAGGGGTAGGATTAAATAAGCTTTGCTTCTTCCTACTCCTTTTCGGACATGATGTAAAATTAAATGATATGAAATTGTGTGATGTATTATACTGTAAGTGTGCTCATGTTCGAAATAAACTAAAGAAAGATGTCCGATAATGGCTTTTTTGCCGATATCCGATATTCCGATATTGTACAACTCTTAATTACCGATACCGATATATACAGTCGTGGAATTAACACATTATTATGCCTAATTTTGTTGTGATGCCCCGCTGGATGCATTAAACAATGTAACAAGGTTTTCCAAAATAAAACAACTCAAGTTATGGAAAAAAATGCCAACATGGCACTGCCATATTTATTATTGAAGTCACAAAGTGCATTATTTTTTTTAACATGCCTCAAAACAGCAGCTTGGAATTTGGGACATGCTCTCTCTGAGAGAGCATGAGGAGGATGAGGTGGGCGGGGTTGGGGGGGGGGGGTATATTTTAGCGTCCCGGAAAAGTTAGTGCTGCAAGGGTTTCTGGGTATTTGTTCTGTCGTGTTTATGTTGTGTTACGGTGCGGATGTTCTCCCGAAATGTGTTTGTCATTCTTGTTTGGTGTGGGTTCACAGTGTGGCGCGTATTTGTAACAGTGTTAAAGTTGTTTATACAGCCGCCCTCAGTGTGACCTGTATGGCTGTTGACCAAGTATGCGTTGCATTCGCTTGTGTGTGTGAAAAGCCGTAGATATTATGTGACTGGGCCGGCACGCAAAGGCAGTGCCTTTAAGGTTTATTGGCGCTCTGGACTTCTCCCTATGTCCGTGTACACAGCGGAGTTTTAAAAAGTCATAAATTTTACTTTATGAAACCAATACCGATAATTTTGAAACCGATACCGATAATTTCCGATATTACATTTTAAAGCATTTATCGGACATCTCTAATTGTGAAACTTTATGAAGTTATTTACTTATATATTTTTAAAACAACAAAAATGTAGACATGTGATGATTTGATGGCCTCCACATGCACGAGTGGTGTCACAGCTCATCCCTTCCCCTCAAACTTTGTGTTCTACTTGAGCAGATCAGAGCTCGCCATACGCCACGCTTGTCCTGTCTGCCTCCCAAAGGTGGCGGCCCGGGTGGCTTTTTTGCAGCCCGCCTGTCACTCAGAGTGGACGAGGCGGCGGCTGAGGGGGGCGACCGAGGCGTCGCCGTGTGCGAGAGCTTTGGCTCGCCGCCCGCTTTGATCGCCTAATTGATTGACTACAGGAGCGGCGGATAAACAGAGCCCACCAGAGCCGTTTGCACTCGCCTCTCTGGGGAGGTTAGATAAAGCGCAGAGGCCTCCTCCTCCTCCTCCTCCTCCTCCTCCTCCTCCTCTTCCTCTGCGGCCAGTGAAGATGGAGAAAAGGGGGCTCGGTGCCACGGTGGCTTAGCTGCGGGCCGCGTCCTCAGGTCCGGGGGCCCCCCGCACGCCGCTGCCCCTGTGCATAAATACCTGACAGTAATGGGTTTGTTTACATCACAGGGATGGAAATGGAGTCATGAGAGAGAGGCCAGGAAGGTCCTATCGCTGAGCAGGCTGCCTCCGCCCCGGTCATACCGCTTCTGGAATGATCCACGGAGCTGTGATTCTCATCTCATTTCGGGGCCCTCAACCTGGCCCCGCTTGATAAGTAACCCGCTGCCAAACCAGCAGGGAGGGAAAACAGGTCACGACGTCATGTGTGCAGAAGTCTTGGGACGCCATCACTTGAACACAATGAAACACTTGCTAAATAACAGGAGTGCTACTTGTATTTCTATTGAGCTAGACAGCGAGCTGAAAGCCAACTCGGTGTCAAAATTACAAAACCCAAAACCAATGAAGTTGGCTCGTTGTGTAAATGGTAAATAAAAACAGAATATAATGATTTGCAAATCCTTTTTAACCTATATTCAAATGAACAGACTGCAAAGACAAGATACTTAACATTGGAACTGGAAATTATTGTTATTTTTTGCAAATATTAACTCATTTGGAATTTGAGGCCTGCAACGTGTTTAAAAAAAGCTGGCACAAGTGGCAAAAAAGACTGAGGAAGTTGAGGAGTGCTCATCAAACACTTATTTGGATCATCCCACAAGTGAACAGGTTAATTGGGAACAGGTGGGTGCCATGATTGGGTATAAAAGCAGCTTCCATGAAATGCTCAGTCATTCTACAAACAAGGATGGGGCGAGGGTCACCACTTTATGAACAAATGCGTGAGCAAATTGTCGAACAGTTTAAGAACATAATTTCTCCACGAGCTATTACAAGGAATTTAGGGATTTCACCATCTACGGTCTGTAATATCATCAAAAGGTTCAGAGAATCTGGAGAAATGACTGCACGTAAGCAATGATATTACGGACCTTCGATCTCTCAGGCGGTACTGCATCAAAAAGTGACATCAGTGTGTAAAGGATATCACCACATGGGCTCAGGAACACTTCAGAAAACCACTGTCAGTAACTACATTTGGTCGCTACATCTGTAAGTACAATTTAAAACTCTACGATGCAAAGCGAAAACCATTTATCAACAACACCCAGAAATTC
The DNA here is from genome assembly GCF_033978685.3 of Nerophis lumbriciformis. Classification (NCBI taxonomy): domain Eukaryota; kingdom Metazoa; phylum Chordata; class Actinopteri; order Syngnathiformes; family Syngnathidae; genus Nerophis; species Nerophis lumbriciformis. The sequence continues at coordinate 51,197,192 of NC_084550.2, read as the reverse complement.
CGCCGGCTTCGCTGGGCCCGAGCTCATCTAAGATGGACTGATGCAAAGTGGAAAAGTGTTCTGTGGTCTGATGAGTCCACATTTCAAATTTTTTTGGAAACTGTGGACGTCGTGTCCTCCGGACCAAAGAGGAAAATAACCATCCAGTCTGTTATAGGCGCAATGTTCAAAAGCCAGCATCTGTGATGATATAGGGGTGTATTAGTGCCCAAGGCATGGGTAACTTACACATCTGTGAAGGCACCATTAATGCTGAAAGGTACATACAGGTTTTGGAGCAACATACGTTGCCATCCAAGCAACGTTATCATGGACGCCCCTGCTTATTTCAGCAAGACAACAGCGTGGCTTCATAGTAAAAGAGTGCTGGTACTAGACTGGCCTGCCTGCAGTCCAGACCTGTCTCCCATTGAAAATTCGAGGCGCATTATGAAGCATAAAAAACCACAACGGAGACTCCGGACTGTTGAACAACTTAAGCTGTACATCAAGCAAGAATGGGTAAGAATTCCACCTGAAAAGCTTCAAAAATTGGTCTCCTCAGTTCCCAAACGTTTACTGAGGTTGATAAAAGGAAAGGCCATGTAACACAGTGGTACAAATGCCCCTCTGCCAACTTTTTTGCAATGTGTTGCTGCCATTAAATTCTAAATTAAGATTTAGCAATTTAGTTTCTAGTAGCGAGGTGTTACTATGAAAAGCTCCCAAGGAACGTGTGCTGTTAAATGCTGATGGGTTGAACACAGTTGGGGCGTTACTAAACACTTTGTTTTCGAACACCACAATTGGCATTACAGCATGCGAGACAACTTTTGTATTTCCCTATTTCTTGTGTATTTTTATTGCAACAAACTTGACAACGGAGAGAAAGAAGAACAAAAGGAACTTTGGACTTGCAGGAACTTTTGTGCTGAAGAACGCTGATATTAGTGGAACTATATTGCAGTGTTTTCACTCAGCCGTAGTCTTTAAACTAATATGCAGTTTAATATGGTTTATTACTTTCTTTCTATACGCAAAGCTACGAGAAGTGGACAGACTCTTTTAAATGTTTTTACAGAGAAATATAAAGTATTTGGATGGACATTGAAGCTCACTGAGACCTCGACCTCGTTGTTTGAGGCTAAATGTGAAATGAAGGAGGCAGTAAACAAGTGGAACATTAAAACTTCACGATTTACTCCGTTACATTTTGTAAAAGTAGTCAGTGACACGACATTTTTTTTTACTCATTAGTCCTAATCCGAGTGACCGAATGCTGATGACCCAGATAGGCTTGTTGAAACCATTAAAACTAGGGTTGATTATGTATGCAGTACTGCCGCCACCCTGCGGGGGGCAACAGTGACACAGTGAAGCAGCAGTGGGATATGTAGAAGAAGATTACTCAGCTTACTCTGAAAAAAAATTATCTAAATAAATAGCAAAAATCGGACTTTTAACAACAAATGGACAACAAAGTATACATTTTCTGCCCCGAGGAAGTGCTCCAGTCACTGTTTTCTGTCGGACCTTATAAGCGACGGACACATTGAGCCAGACAAGCAGCAACAATGGTAGACATCCCAGCGTGTAAACTTCATCACCAAACGTGGTCAAACATTTGTAAGTAGACATATTTGGTAAGTAAATATACATGTTGTTTGTTTTGTATTGAAATTGCTGATTTCGTGAGGTCTTTTGTATTCGTGGTCTTGTTGTTATTCGTCTGAAAATAACGATCAAACCTTGTTTTAATACATGTAGTGCTAAATGTGACCAGTAGAGGGCGACAACGCTAATAGTGATACGTCACATACAATGTTTTGTGTGTGAATGTTGTGTAATTTCTATATGTGTAAACATTTGTTTTTTTGTAATTATATTAACACTAAACATTTTATTTTATTCATGTAAAATACACAATGGACATTATTTATGTAAAATACACAATGGACGTAATACTTTAGTTATGTTTATTTTATGTTTATATTTTCAGTCTTACAAGCCTAAATGAAGGTAAAAGTGTAAAGAAATAAAACAAAGGAAGGAAAATAATTCAAAAGAAGGAACATAAATTCTCATCAAAAACTAGAACTTCTTTTTCTTCATACTGTTAACTAGCTGCACACGCTGGAAACGAGTAGCGAGGGCAGAATAATGAATTTATTGACAGTGCAGTGTGAAAGCCGATGTGTTTACTTTGCAATTAAGTCAACGCAGTTTAAAATATAACCTGTGGAGGCACTTTCTGACAAAACATCCACATTTCGATGCTCGGCCCCTGAGGCCTTGGGCTCTTGAAACTGCGGCCCTCTTCATGTAGTTGAATAGTTGATTGTAGTTGAATAGTTGATTGTCATAAAAAGTGGTTTGCCACTTAAAAGCATTGCTGGGAATTCCGAAAACCAAGCTGAATTAAACGCATCATCTTTAATGTGATATTCAAAGAGGATGTACAGTATTTACTTTTCCACTTTATGTTACTATGTTTTATCCAAGAGGACAGCTAATGAGGTCAGCTAACTTAAGCAAAAGTGTTACAATCTGTTTAACCTAGGGCTGGGCGATATGGCCTTTTTTTAATATCTCGATATTTTTAGGCCATGTCACGATACACGATATATATCTCGATATTTTGCCTTAGCCTTCAATGAACACTTGATCCATATAATCACACCAGTATGATGATTCTATGTGTCTACATTAAAACATTCTTGTTCATACTTCATTAATATATGCTCATTTTAAACTTTCATGCAGAGAGGGAAATCACAACTAAGTCAATTTACCAAAACGGTATTTATTAAACATTTATTAAGCAGTGGCACAAACATTCATGTCATTTCAAAACAGAAAGTACAAGACTGTCAGAGACATTTTAAAAACAAGCTATGAGTGCACTTCTGTGCATGTCACTAAGATGACATATCAAAACAACACTAAATTAAAGTGCACTTTTTGTACAGAACGCCACTACAATAGTTTAAAACAAATAAAGTGCACTTTTGTGCATGATGTCACACAAGATATTTCAATAAGTGTCAAATAAAAATGAGCTGCATAATAGGAAATCTAATAGTGTATGTCCTTCGCTATGTGGTAGGTTCCTGCGGACGTTATCTCCTTCTGTTGTTGACTATTTGTTTCATACGGTGTTGATGTGGAAATGGTTGCCTCGGCATTTTGTTGGTGTGGCACCGAACGGAGATGTTGACATGCGGAGTTTCAAGCACTCTTCATTGTCTAGCGAGTGACTTTTCAAATGATGCTACATATTAGCAGTAATGCTACTTTTTGTAGCAACGCTTTTGCCGCATACTTGACATATTACGGTTGTCTGTTCAACATATTCCCGCTTGAAGCCAAACCACCGCCAGACGATGGACCCCCTGCTGTTTTTCTTGGGAATTAATTCTTCCTTCATTTGTTACCAGATTCGCACCTCTCGTGTTACCACTCGCACCACAGCTAACGTTACCCATGCTGCTACCTTTCTGCTCCGCGAGGGCGCATAGGTATGTGACGTATGTAAGAAGGTGCGCTTGTTTTATCACTCCTGTGAGAAGGAGAGACAACAAAGAGTGAGAAGAGCCTGATGTGTAATGCCCGCAGCTAAAGGCAACTGCGTGAGAACGTATACTCGAATATCACGGTATAGTCATTTTCTATATCGCACAGAGACAAACCCACGATATATTAAGTATATCGATATATCGCCCAGCCCTCGTTTAACCAGTGAGCAAATAGCATGGGTGTGCTTTGCATGACTTTGCATTTTCAAGGGAACACGTTGGTCAGTTTGAGTTTGAGTTTGAGTTGCAGCTGTCATTTTAAACCAGAGGACTTTGACCAGACGAGGCAGTCAACTTTTTTAAAGGAAGGAATGATACCTTTTTTTTTTTTTTTCCTGACCATCTTTACAGAGTTAGTGTCACAAATCCTTTAACTTTAACATTGTACTATAACAACAGTATCCACTAGGGTTGTATGGTATACCGGTGTTAGTATAGTACCGCGATACTAATGAATCATATTCGGTACTATAACGCCTCTAAAAAGTACCGGTCCCCCGCCCCCTGTCGTAGTCACGTCGTGACATTGCTGGTTTACGAGCAGACGAGCATGTTCGGCAGCGCACAATCACAGAGTACTTACAAGCAGACACAGTGTGTAGACAGAAAAGGGAGAACGGACACATTTTGGCTTAAAAACTGACGATAAAGGTGAAGTTATAACACTGAAACACCCTCAGGAAGAGGTGCTATAAGACATGGCTAGCTAGCTAGCAGCTAACATCCATCCGCAGTCTGCAGTGTTGTATCGACTTCTAAATCACTAACCACTAATCACTCCATGGCGACAAATAAAGTAAGTTTCTTACAAGTATCATCCCTGCAGGACGAGGAATAGCTAAACATGCTTCACTACACACTGTAGTAAAGGGGTTAACATCCTAGTGCCCCAAAACCCCGTAGAGGAGTCTCCACTGCCGGATGCACTTTAACGTCATGCCCAGGACACAGTTGTTGCATGCAGAGAGGTGGAGCTTCACGTCTGTGTTTGGATTACAGTTTACAGCATTGATAACATAAAATGTAGATTGCTACTGTAACTGGTTTAGTAAAATGGGATAAAAGCTCTGTATGAAGGAAAGACGGTAGGCAAGGAGTCCAGAGATTAAAACATGTCAAGATACCTCTTCTTAAACCAATCACACAGCCCAGCTTCATAATAAAAACCCTTCTCGTCACATCTGGCCAAACTACACAAAATAAAATGAAAAATGTTTTGCATTACAATTGCAATACAATCATGTTTTTACATAGATGTTTTGTAATGTAATCTGTGATATGTCTACTAAATGCCATCAGTTGAGAAAAATATTGGGGGTATTGTGTCATTAGTCATCATTTCAGAATGTTTAGCAGGCTGAATATTACATTTTATGAATAAATAGAGAAAGTTAAGACATTGTTATGCAGCATTATGAAGAGATCTAATGTACAGAATATCAGAAGCATTTGTTCAGTTGAAAAAATTACTTTTTGCATAACCAAACGTTTTGAACAAACAAACCATGATTGGAACAATCCACATTTTGTGTTATTAATGTATTTCTACAAAATCAGGCAAGACACCAACGCCCTGCAGGTCATTTTTATTGTCATTAAAATCGTGTTTATGTCCATCTTATGTTGAGCTGTTTTAAAAAAAACACAAAAAACAATGTTTATAAGAACATTTCATTAAAACAAACTAATTGTCCAGTCATGGTATGAAAACTTAAATTATCTAACTAGAGTACACTTATCGTTTAAAAAATATATCTATTTGCGATTAATATTGAGTTAAATAGGAACAAAATGCGATTAATCACAATTCGTTTGACAATGTTGTATGATAAGTATGTGTCTGACATGTATAATAAACCAAACGGCTTAAAAATCGGTTTAAAATTCACCTCTGCCTCAATTGGCTAATGCAGTAAATAGACACGGCTTACTCCTTCTTAAGATGGCGGCCGTAATGAAGCACCATTCCAATGGACTGCAGCATTGCAGGCGGCAATCAAACCAATGATCGTAACAATCCACAATTTGTGTTATTAATGCGCGACGCTGGTATCTAAACATGGAATTGTAGCACCTCCTCTGAATGCAAGTGCTCCTACAGCAGGGATACAAAGTCTGTGTTTCTACAAAATCAGGTAAGACACCAACCAGGTCATTTTTATTGTCATTAAAATCGTGTTTATGTCCATGTTGTGTTGAGCTGTTAAAAAAAAAAAAAAAAGCATAATGTTTTTAAAAACATTTTATTAAAACAAACTAATTGTCCAGTCATGGTATTAAAACTTAAATTATCTAACTAGAGTACACTTACTGTTTAAAAAATATAAATTTTAAGTTAAATATGAACAAGATGCGATTAATCACGATTCGTTTGACAATGTCGTATGATAAGTATGTGTCTGACATGTATAATAAACCAAACGGCTTAAAAATCGGTTTAAAATTCACCTCTGTCTCAATTAGCTAATGCAGTAAATAGACACGGCTGACTTCTTCTCAAGATGGCGGCAGTGAGGACGCACCATTCCAATGGACTGCAGCATTGCAGGCGGCAATCAAACCAATGATCTTAACAATCCACAATTTGTGTTGTTAATGTGCGACACTGGTATCTAAACATGGAAATGTAGCTCCTCCTCTGAATGCAAGTGCTCCTACAGCAGGGATGCAAAGTCTGTGTTTCTACAAAATCAGGCAAGACACCAACCAGGTAATTTTTATTGTCATTAAAATTGTGTTTATGTCCATCTTGTGTTGAGCTGTTTAAAAAAAAAAGAAGAAGAAAAAAAAGCAATGTTTATAAAAACATTTTATTAAAACAAACTAATTGTCCAGTCATTGTGTTAAAACTTAAATTATCTAACTAGAGTACACTTATTGTTTAAAAAATATTAATTTTAAGTTAAATATGAACAAGATGCGGTTAATCACGATTCGTTTGACAATGTCGTATGATAAGTATGTGTCTGACATTAATAATAAACCAAACTGCTTAAAAATCGGTTTAAATTTCACCTCTGTCTCAATTGGCTAATGCAGTAATAAGACACGGCTTACTTCTTCTCAAGATGACGGCCGTAATGAAGCACCAATCCAATGGACTGCAGCATTGCAGGCGGCAATCAAACCAATGATCTTAACAATCCACAATTTGTGTTGTTAATGTGCGACACTGGTATCTAAACATGGAATTGTAGCTCCTCCTCTGAATGCAACTGCTCCTACAGCAGGGATACAAAGACTGTGTTTCTACAAAATCAGGCAAGACACCAACCAGGTAATTTTTATTGTCATTAAAATCGTGTTTATGTCCATCTTGTGGACTGCGGCATTGCAGGCAGCATCTACCGTATTTTTCGGACTATAAGTCGCAGTTTTTCTCATAGTTTGGCCGGGCTCCAGTGCGACTGATATATGTTTTTTTCCTTCTTTATTATGCATTTTCGGCAGGTGCGACTTATACTCCGGTGCGATTTATACTCCGAAAAATACGGTACCTGTTAATTTCTGTGTTGTCCTCCATGAACCAGGACGTACACAACCGTTTGGGCCTTGGTGAAGGTCTATGCTCTGTATGCGATGCTAGTAACACAGTGGCATCGCTAGAGCTACAGTGTGTTTATTTGAAAGAAATGGCGCTATTGTTTTCCTGGAGAGTGCTAATAATGATCTTGTAATAGTAGGAATGTGTCCTCAGAAAGGGAGTTGAGAGGAGCCGTGTGCAGGTATGCTAAGAAATGATTAAGAGATGCTCTGGGGGTCTCGGCTTTATTCTGTGAGATTACGCGTCACCGGCAGTATAAAAAGCTCCCAGCTGTCGCCATGAAAGCACTTACAGTATAATAATCCCCCACAAATCCTGTAATTATGCCAGCATATGCCATGTACCTGAGCCGCAGCTTTGTGGCCCGTCACCTCCGAGGATCCTCGCGAGACGCTCGGCATATATCTGCTTCCCCCCGGACCGCCTCGTTTGCATAGGTGAAGGAAATCTTGTTTTTTGGGAGGATGTTTTGAATTTTAAGGTCTGGAGTATTAAAAGTAGATAATCTGTAAAAAAGTGCAAGTAAAAAGAAATATTAAAGGGGGCTTAGAACGAGGTATTGTGGCAGATTAGTGCCATTTTATTTTTTGCAAAAAGGTTTAATACAACTATGAAAGGTTTTATTTCGATGACATACACTACCGTATTTTTCGGACTGTAAATCGCAGTTTTTTTCATAGTTTGGCCGGGGGTGCGACTTATTCTCAGGAGCGACTTATGTGTGAAATTATTAACACATTACCGTAAAATATCAAATAATATTATTTAGCTCATTCACGTAAGAGACTAGACGTATAAGATTTCATGGGATTTAGCGATTAGGAGTGACAGATTGTTTGGTAAACGTATAGTATGTTCTATATGTTATAGTTATTTGAATGACTCTTACCATAATATGTTACGTTAACATACCAGGCACGTTCTCAGTTGGTTATTTATGCCTCATATAACGTACACTTATTCAGCCTGTTGTTCACTATTCTTTATTTATTTTAAATTGCCTTTCAAATGTCTATTCTCGGTGTTGGGTTTTATCAAATAAATTTCCCCCAAAAATGCGACTTATATATGTTTTTTTCCTTCTTTATTGTGCATATTCGGCCGGTGCGACTTATATTCCGAAAAATACGGTATTTAATTATACTCACGGGACACATTATTAGGTAAACTTGTATAAACTAACAGGATCCTGCACACTAATGAAGACAAAAATGCTCACTTTTGACAGCCATTACGTATTACCGTATTTTTTGGACTATAAGGCGCACTTAAAATCCTTTTAATTTTCTCAAAAGTCGACAGTGCGCCTTATAACCCGGTGACCTCGAAGCTATTTTATTTGGTACATGGTGTAATGATAAGTGTGACCAGTAGATGGCAGTCACACATAAGAGATACGTGTAGACTGCAATATGACGCGAGTAAACAACACCAAAACTTCATTGGCCTTTCTGCATATTGTAAAAATGAAAGTAAACGATACAAAATTAGATGTATAATATATTATACGAATTTGCTTTGTCGACTATAATACTGTACAAAGCTCAGCTATGTTTTGTTGAGATAGTTTAGCATATATTGACTTACATTGGATTATTTGATCATCTTTATTGTATAAAATGTACCATGTGTTTGGTACCATATTTTTCGGACTAAAAGGCGCACTTAAACTCCTTTTTTTCCTCAAAACTCGACAGTGCGCCTTATAACCCGGTGTGCCTAATGTAAGGAATACGTTTGGTTAAGCTTACCCACCTCAAAGCAATTTTATTTGGTACATGGTGTAATGATAAGTCTGAACAGTAGATGGCAGTCACACATAAGAGATACGCGTTAACCGCACGATGACGCCAGTATACAACACCAAAACTTTAAATGTTCCATTGAGAATATGGAACATTACACACGGCGCTCAAATCTGTCCAAATGTTTTTAATACGACTTTGGTAAGCTATGAAGCCGCACCATTTGATGGATTGTCGGCGCATTAAACATACGAATATTATTATGGTGCGCGTATAAGGACCGCAAAATGGCACCCATTAGCAGACATTATCTGGCGTTTTCTTTCGCAATAATACGCAAAACCAACTTTTCTTACCGTCTGGTACCTGCTGTATTTGGGGTCTGCATAAGTCCTGAAAATTTGAGCGCATCCGCCATTGTAGTCCGTGTCGACACCGTAGTCGATAAGCTTCTTCTTTTTCTCTACCTTCTTATGTGGCATTAATCTTCCGATGTTGCCATTTCTAATATAAAGTAGTGTAAAGTTCTTACTTATATCTGTGAGTAGACTAGCTATCAAAGCGCTAAAACTGAGTTTACATAATTCACCCACGGAACTTTAGTTATTAGAGGGTTCCGGTCGAACGGTTTTTCACGGGACACGGGACTCAAGAGACGCTCAGAAAGTTACTTGAAAATGGTCTGTAAAACATAGTCAATGCAACACTTTCACCAAAGAACCACCATCACATGTTATGTAGACTACAAGATAGTGTTTTATATTTAGAAAAAAAATTATAATATGACCCCTGTAATGCGCCCTATAATCTGGTGCGCCTTTTGTATGAAAACAGACCTGAATAGACCCGCTCATCGACAGTGCGCCTTATAATCCGGTGTGCCCTATGGTCCGAAAAATACGGTACTGTAGTTGGCACTTCACTATCATACAGAGAAGTGTTTTACGAAACTAGATTTCTTTGCCACTGTCAAAGTATCGATATCCTGATGTTGCTCACAATACAGCGTTGGTGTGTAATGAGGCCAACCAGTTTGGCTGTGCACCTGTACGCTGGCAAACCTCACCCGCTGGACACAGAGTTGTCGGCTGAGGATTATACCTGGATGGCACCGAAACAAGTTTTGGCAAACAAATAAATACAAGTATTGAAACAAATTAAATATTTTTGGTGGATATTATTTGTATCATGACATGTTTTTGATGTCAATATTCATATGTTTGTACTAGGGTTCTACAATATACCGGTATCAGTATAGTACCGCGATACTCCATCCATCCATCCATTTCCTACCGCTTTTTCCCTTTGGGGTCGCGGGGGCGCTGGAGCCTATCTCAGCTACAATCGGTACTATACCGCCTTGTCGATATTTTTTGGCATCACAACATCTTCTTTCTTTTAAAAAAAAATGTATATTACATTTATAAACTCAGGAAATATGTCCCTGGACACATGAAGACTTTGAATATGACCAATGTATGATCCTGTAACGGCTTGGTATCGGATTGATACCCAAATTTGTGGTATCATCCAAAATTAACGTAAAGTATCAAACAACAGAAGAATAAGAGATTATTATATTTTAACAGAAGTGTAGATAGAACATGATAAAATAGAAAGTAAGCAGATATTAACAGTAAATGAACAAGTAGATCAAAAATAAATTTTCTACCACTTGTCCTTAATAATTTTGACAAAATAATAGAACTGCATACGTCAGCAGCAAAATTAAGAGCCTTTGTTTGCTTACTTACTAATAAAAGACAAGTTGTCTTGTATGTTCACTATTTTATTTAAGGACAAACTTGCAATAAGAAACATAAGTTTAATGTACCGTAAGATTTTTTGTTAAAATAAAGCCAATAATGCAATTTTTTTTCGTCCCTTTTATTAAGAAAAGTACCGAAAAGTATCGGAATAATTTTGGCACCGGTACCAAAATATTGGTATCGGGACAACACTAGTTTGTACACTTGTATTGTTTTTGTGAGTTTCACAAGTTTTTTTTTCAACTTTTTTTTCCAACTTGTCTTTTTTTTCGGCTTTCATAATTTTTTTTTTTTTTCGGTTTCGCTTCTTTATTTTACAGTTTCAAGTTAATGGCAGTGGTTTGATTTGGGGGCGGGGCTTGCAACACGTTTACCTGGAAGCAGTTTTACTAGACTTGGACATGCAGGTAAAACATCGTAGAAGAAGGCGGGAGGATCCAGGGCGATAAGAAATTATGAAGCAAAAGTTGTTTTTTACATTTATCTTGAGGAGGCCTATGTGTGTTGTTGTCGGCAGATTTCTCTCCTGCTGAAAGAGAAATTTTATATTTTTAAAGATAATATAGTGAACTACTTTCATTACTTTTTGACTACCTACCTAATTTGCAAAGCACTCTGGTTAACTTCTTTACTTTCAAAATTGGTTTTATATTTGCAGTAGATTTTAGCACTAAGAGGTTGTTGGGTTATCTTTGTTGTTTATTAAATTCGTAATTTAAGACTATGCATTAAATCTTTGTTATTCCTAACAGTGGGACCATGATTCTTTTTACAAAGCAGTACAATCATTTTAAAGCTGTTATTCCAATGTAATAGTTATGATACAGTTTATAGAGGATTTATCTTATGATTGTTTTATTAGTTCAGTTTTGAATAAAATTTAATAAGGCAGACCAGCCATCAGCTGTGCTGTAAAAAAATGCAGATGATGTCCCAGAAAGGCATACGTCTCCTAGGTCTTTCTTGTTGAATGAAAAACAATAACATCACAAAGTACTACTCGGATATTATTTATTAGAAATGTCTTCTCTAAAAGTTCAGCCTATTTTTTTTTTTCATTTTTGAATAACCGCTCAGCTCTAAAATATAACAGTTTGATGTAATTGTTATTAGAAAATGTTTTCTCTAAAAGTCCAGCCTATTTTTTTATAAAAAAATGTAATAATCGCTCAATTCTAAAATAAAACTGTTTTAATGTAATTGTTTTTCGAAATGTCTTCTCTAAAAGTCCAGCCTATTTTGTATATGAATTTTTTCAATAATCGCTCAGCTCTAAAATATAGCAGTTTTTAAAATGATGTTGTAAATAGTTGTACTTTCAAATGTAGATGTAAATATTATGTGGAATATAATTCAAGATATTCAGTCAATCAATCAATCAAAGTTTATTTATATAGCCTTTAATCACAAGTGTCTCAAAGGGCTGCACAAGCCACAACGACATCAGATCCCACATCAGGGCAAGGAAAAACTCAACCCAATGGCCGTAATGAGAAACCTTGGAGGGGATGTGGGACCCCCCCACCCCCGGACGACCGGTGCAATGGATGCCGAGTGGATATGGTTATTAATGTAAAATAGCTGAATGTATTCTTCTGTTTTGTAATATTAGCAATTAAGACAATAAATAAATCACAACAGCGGTAGTTTCAGCACATTGTTTATTAATTCATACAAGTCAAATTAATACTTGACAATTGCTGGGATTTTACTGACATCACATCCCGTCCATTAAATATGCGTCGTGGTCAAGATAGCTCAGTTCTCAATGGGTACTCGGCGCTATTTAGCATTTCTCAAAGAAAAAATGCCCTATGCTTATGTTGTTTTCGGCTGTACAAATCGCGAAAGGATAAACGTTTCTTCAGAGTTCCTTGAGGGATAAATAAAAAGGGCGGAAGAGTGCAAGATTTCACCAAACAACGATGAGAAAAGTAGCATACACTCCAGACCAAGAATGCATGAGTTTGCAGTGATCACTTCATTAAAGGTTTAAATACTTTTAACGTATATTATTTCCGATTTAAGTATTATCTTGATATTATTTGTATTTTTTAAATACGTTTGCTACGAGTGTTTTGAAAAGCATCAACTCGGCGAGTCCAAATAAAATAAATCAAATGTGAGCAAAACATAGAAGAGTTAAGCTTTTACCAAAGGCAACAATCATAAATTAAGTTTTCAGCACATACACAATTTTGACATCTATAGTTATATTTTGATAAAGACGGGGAAAACAACACTACTGGTAAACGGCGCTTGCAACAGCAACAAACATGGAAACTTAGACGTGAAGCTAAATCATGAAATGCTACCTTAACCGAGCAAAAACGATGCATATTTATCCGGGAAAGTCTTGATACCAATTTCCTTGACCCAGTCACAGACAAATAAGTTGTGCTTTTCCAAGTTTTCATCTGTTCGTGTAAAATGGCGTCTGGAGCACAATAGTTCGATATGTCTGGGTACGCGACCGACGTATAATCCTTGATACCACCTGACAATTTTTTTTTTTTGATAAAGTATCGAGATCTATTCCATTGCATAGTTAGATTTTTTTGCTCTTATCTGTTTTTTTGCAGGAAGATTTAAGCCTTCGTTGTACTCATTCAGTTTGTGCGCTTCTTTGCTAGGTTGACCACCACTGTTTTTCACTTCCGAGAAGAAGTCACATGAGTCAACCTGTTTAGGTCTACAAATATAAAGAAAAAATGTAAGGCTTGTTTTCAATATGCTAAAAAGGCTCCGTGCATTAAGTTGTCTGAACAGCCAGGATATGAGGCAGTTTCTGGGGAACAAGTGGAAGAACCGCACGGAGCTCACTCAACATTACGATAGTCGAAGTCTTGTATTTTAGCACAAGTTTACTTCGGTTACTCATGTCACGCCAAGCTTTACATGTCTGATGTTAAATGTTTTAAATTAATAAATACAGCTATACATACATTTTCAAGTGCTCTTTTATCTCCGTGTGCAAGTATTGTTCCATGCAGAGTTTCGCCAAATATCACGGCTATATCGAGACAAACACGGATAATCTAAAAATGCATATTCACTTCCGTAATCACAGCAGGACGTGCGACGTCATGACGCCATGTCTGTATTCCGGTCAGTTTGCATTCACATTGGATAGCTTGACTCCAAGTTCCACATTTGTACCCGCAAGTCACGCTGACTTCACTCTCTCGACTTCGGTCCGCTCCAACGTCTCACTCTTCCTTCATCCTCTGTATATTCAGGTTCAAAAAGATAGGATTGTAAATCCTCTTTTGTTCAAAAATAGCCATCTTTGTCGTCTGTTACCAAGTCTGCCATGATTACAACACATTCCCGTTTGTTTCCAGAAGTAGGAACACACATTTGTTGCCGGAAGTCGAAGTGCGCTGCTCTGGAAACGGAAATAAATGCGCTGAGGAAAGAAGTTCCGGTAATGTATAAAATGATCAAAATACAGTAAATATTTAACATATTACATTTTGTTATGAATGTGTCTGTTACTACAATATATATAGACTTGCAGTGTGTATACAAAACGTTAATGGAGAGTTTTGAAGTTGTCTTAGAGGGCTTTGAAGGCTACAACGGGGACTTCCATTAGCCACATTTTGCAAGCGTTTTATCATCTTTAGGATCCTAAAAAAAAGACGTGTGTTCTTGTCTCTCATAATGGTTGTGAACAATTGGCAACATTTCCAAAAAAAAGTGCAGTACCCCTTTAAAGAAGTCCTCTTATGCAAAATCACATTTTCTTAACTATTGGTGCCTGTTTTATTGTATTTGGGACACACATAAGTCCCAGAAATTAGAAATCACACCTTGGAGGAATGGCGGAGATATTAGTAAATCATTATTACCTTCTTCCAAACTTTAAACAAGCCGTTTGGAATTTGAGACTTTAGTGATATATTTTGCCTTAGTCAGCCAATATCTCCATATATGGCTCTAGGTTTACCCAAAGAGCTGTGCGCGAGTCCGACATTTTTATTCACTCATTAAGTTATTTATTTTTCTCTATCCTTTTGTTGTGGGGCAGACTGGCTCGTACATGCACAGACATGCTAAAATATTCAGATTTTGCCATTTCTTATACAAAGTAGCGTATAATTGTAACTTACATCTGTCAATAGACTCCACGGGGAAAGCGCTAAAGCAAATCTGTGTTATAAGTATTTAATATTAACATGTTTTCCTATATCATTTTGACCTATTTTCCAATTGTTGCTGCTTATTTTATTACTACAGTCTAACACAGGCTGCACTTTGTATGCCCCTGGTGTGTTGACATATATTATTCTGCCCTCCCTGAATGTTGGAATTTAGTTTGCCAGATATGTGAACTGTATTTTAAATTAGATATGAAAGTACAACTTGAGGTTGTTTAATAGTCTCCATAATGAAGTTACTGTAAAACTAAGCACATAGGACATTAAAATAATATACATATGAAGTCCACATATACGTAGGAACTAGTGTTGTCCTGATAACAATATTTTGGTACTGGTACCAAAATGTATTTTGATACTTTTCGGTACTTTTCTAAATAAAGGGGGCCACAAAAAAATGCATTATTGGGTTTATTTTAACAAAAAATCTTACGGTACATTAAACATATTTTCTTATTGCAAGTTTGTCCTTAAATAAAATAGTGAACATACAAGACAACTTGTCTTTTAGTCATAAGTCAGCAAACAAAGACTCCTAATTTAGCTGCTGACATATTGCAGTAACACATTGTGTCATTTCTCATTCTATTATTTTGTCAACATTATTAAGGACAAGTGGTAGAAAATAAATTATTAATGTACTTGTTCATTTACTGTTAATATCTGCTTACTTTCTCTTTTAACACTCCTGTTAAAATGTTATAATCACTTATTCTTCTGTTGTTTGGATGCTTTACATTAGTTTTGGATAGAGATGTCCGATAATGTCTTTTTTGCCGATATCCCGATATTGTCCAACTCTTAATTACCGATTCCGATATCAACCGATACCGATATATACAGTCGTGGAATTAACACATTATTATGCCTAATTTTGTTGTGATGCCCCGCTGGATGCATTAAACAATGTAACAAGGTTTTCCAAAATAAATCAACTCAAGTTATGGAAAAAAATGCCAACATGGCACTGCCATATTTATTATTTAAGTCACAAAGTGCATTATTTTTTTTAACATGCCTCAAAACAGCAGCTTGGAATTTGGGACATGCTCTCCTTGAGAGAGCATGAGGAGGTTGAGGTGGGCGGGGTTGAAGTGTGTGTGTGTGGGGGGGGGGGGAGTAGAGAGTAGCAGGGGGTGTATATTGTAGCTTCCCGGAAGAGTTAGAGCTGCAAGGGGTTCTGGGTATTTGTTCTCTTGTGTTTATGTTGTGTTATGGTGCGGATGTTCTCCCGAAATGTGTTTGTCATTCTTGTTTGGTGTGGGTTCACAGTGTGGCGCATATTTGTAACAGTGATAAAGTTGTTTATACGGCCACCCTCAGTGTGACCTGTATGGCTGTTGACCAAGTATGCTTGCATTCACTTGTGTATGTGAAAAGCCGTAGATATTATGTGACTGGGCCGGCACGCAAAGGCAGTGCTTTCAAGGTTTATTGGCGCTCTGTACTTCTCCCTACGTCCGTGTACACAGCGGCGTTTTAAAAAGTCATAAATTTTACTTTTTGAAACCGATACCAATAATTTTGAAACCGATACCTATAATTTCCGATATTAAATTTAAAAGCATTTATTGGCCGATAATATCGGCAGTCCGATATTATCGGACATCCCTAGTTTTGGATGATACCACAAATGTAGGTATCAATCCGATACCAAGTCGTTACAGGATCATACATTGGTCATATTCAAAGTCCTCATATCATACCTGCCAACTACTCCGGTTTTCCCGTAGTTAGTACGGTTTTCATCAACCTATTCTGGGTTACAGTTGCAGTGATAAAAAATACGGTTTTTCATTAATTAAAAAAAATTTTTTTTTTTTAAGTTTTATTCACGAAATCGCGTAACAACAATGACAATCGACACTGCTTCCCGTAACTTCCTATCGAGCCATTCCGAATGCCATGCGCGAGGCTATTTAAAGTTAAAAAGTTAAAGTACCAATGATTGTCACACACACACTAGGTGTGGCGAGATTATTCTCTGCATTTGACCCATCACCCTTGATCACCCCCTGGGAGGTGAGGGGAGCAGTGGGCAGCAGCGGTGGCCGCGCCCGGGAATCATTTTGGTGATTTAACCCCCAATTCCAACCCTTGATGCTGAGTGCCAAGCAGGGAGGTAATGGGTCCCATTTTTTTTTATAGTCTTTGGTATGACTCGGCCGGGGTTTGAACTCCCAACCTACCGATCTCAGGGCGGACACTCTAACCACTAGGCCACTGAGTAGCACCGCTGCCAACCACGAGGCACCTGTTGCCATTGTTTCCAAACTGTCAGGAGTTGTAGGTGCCGAACCCCAAGATGCAGAGAAGGCGGAAGGCATTGTACGAGAAAACATGATTTAATGTTCATAAAATAAAGGAAAAAACACAAACCAGGAACTAGGAACAGGAAACAGGATGCCAGGGAAACAAGAACTGGAAGACGAGGAACAAAAAGACAGCAGGCTACAAACAGCTACAGAATATAGCTTACCGCTACCGCATCCAGCTACACTGACAACGACTAGTGATGGGTCCGGTAACACCAATGCATCGGCGCATGCGTCGAGCTCATAGAGCGAAACCCTGTGTCGGTGCGCGTACCGCTTTTAGAAAGTCACGTGACCGATCATGAGCTGTTTTGGTCACGTGACCGATACGCGAACTGTGTCGCACTCCCGCCTCCTCTGTGCCCTGTGAGCGAGTCTTTTCTACAGCCGGAGAAATAATAACTAAGAAGAGACGACTGAAGTGTTGATATCAACCAAACCTAACCCCCCCCCCTCTATATCCCACACCCCGGATTGTAAATAATTTAAATAATTCAATGTATATACTCTGATGATTAACTTGTGTGATGACTGTATTATGATGTTAGTATATATCTGTATCATTAATCAATTTAAGTGGACCCCGACTTAAACAAGTTGAAAAACTTATTGGGGTGTTACCATTTAGTGGTCAATTGTACGGAATATGTACTTCACTGTGCAACCTACTAATAAAAGTCTCAATCAATCAATGAAAGAAATTGTCTAAAATTGAATACGTTGGAAAAACTGTTTTTTTTAAACAAAAATGTGTAAAAAATGAATTTAAAAAAATCCCAGTCCACAAGCATCCTCATTCACAACACATTCTCTTAGATTTCCATGTTATGATACATGTTCACATTTTTTATTGACTGTATCTAAAAAAGATAAAAATATATTTTTATTTAAATGAAGATATGAAATAATCCTAAATGTATCTGTGTTGGCCCTGCGATGAGGTGGCGACTTGTCCAGGGTGTGCCCCGCCTTCCGCCCGATTGTAGCTGAGATAGGCTCCAGTGCCCCCCGCGACCCCAAAAAGGGAATAAGCGGTAGAAAATGGATGGATGGATGAAATACAATGACTTGGTTTATATTATTGTATATACTAGGTCATAAAATCAGTGTCAGTTGAGTTGGTCCATAGGTTGCCTGTAGGGATATTTAATGTCCAGCAGATGTCAGTATTTAGTGACACAGTATCGACACAGTATCAATACAGTTTTGCAATGTGTCGAAACGCTTCATGACGCCTCATCAACCCATCACTAACAACGACAAGTAGGAAAGACAGGTCGGAACGACAACGACAATGACAATCATCAATAATCCAGCAGTGACTGGAGGGTAGGGCAGGTATAAATAGCAGCTGGCTGATTGACACCAGGTGTGGCCAGGTGCCAATCAGCCACAGCTGAGGGGACACAGCACTCAGGGAGAAACAGGAAACAGAACCAAAACAAGAGCGCTGACAGGAAATACTATACACACACAGAGGAAAAACTAAAACACAACCAAACTGTCAGGGGCAAGCCTGACAGTAGCCCCCCTTCCCAAAACGGATACCAGACGTTCTAGAAAATCCCCCCCAAAAAAGTCCAAAGTCACGGGAGGGTGGAGGGAGGACAAGGAGGTGGGCCACCAGGCCAAGTGTCCCCGCAACCAGCGGGGAAGAGTTAGGTGGCGACGCCGAGTTGAACGCCGCCGCAATTGGCGAGGCGGCTCGTCCGCCGGCGTGGGAGTACCCACCGGAGACGATGGTGGTGCCCTCTGCTGGCCCAGCGGAGACGATGGTGGCGCCCTCTGCTGGCCCACCGGAGACGATGATGGTGGCGCCCTCTGCTGTTGGCCCACCGGAGACGATGATGGTGGCGCCCTCTGCTGCTGGCCCACCGGAGACGATGATGGTGGCGCCCTCTGCTGCTGGCCCACCGGAGACGATGATGGTGGCGCCCTCTGCTGCTGGCCCACCGGAGACGAGGATGGTGGCGCCCTCTGCTGCTGGCCCACCGGAGACGAGGATGGTGGCGCCCTCTGCTGCTGGCCCACCGGAGACGAGGATGGTGGCGCCCTCTGCTGCTGGCCCACCGGAGACGAGGATGGTGGCGCCCTCTGCTGCTGGCCCACCGGGAAAGATGGTGGTGGCGCCCTCTGCTGCTGGCCCACCGGGGAAGATGGTGGTGGCGCCCTCTGCTGGCCCACCGGGGAAGATGGTAGTGGCGCCTTCTGTTGGCCCACCGGGGAGGTTGGTAGTGGCGCCCTCTGTTGGCCCACCGGGGAGGTTGGTAGTGGCGCCCTCTGTTGGCCCACCGGGGAGGTTGGTAGTGGCGCCCTCTGTTGGCCCACCGGGGCCACGTGACCGATACGCGAACTGTGTCGCACTGACGCCTCCTCTGTGCCCTGTGAGCGGGTCTTTTCTACAGCCGGAGAAATAACTAAGAAGAGAAAGCGTCTAAAATTGAATACGTTAGAAAAACTGTTTTGTTTTTTTTAATAAAAATGTGTAAAAAAATAAAAAAATAATTTCCAGGTCCACAAGCATCCTCATTCACAACACGTTCTCTTAGATTTCCATGTTATGATACATGTTCATATTATTTATTGACTGTATCTAAAAAAGACACATAATATATTTTTATTTAAATGAAGTTATTAAATAATCCTAAATGAAATACAATGACTTGGTTTATATTATTGTGTATACTAGGTCAGTGGTTCTCAACCTTTTTTCAGCAATGTACCCCCTGTGAATTTTTTTTTAATTCAAGTACCCCCTAATCAGAGCAAAGCATTTTTGGTTGAAAAAAAAAAAGATGATGAAGTAAAATACAGCACTATGTCATCAGTTTCTGATTTATTAAATTGTATAACAGTGCAAAATATTGCTCATTTGTAATAGTCTTTCTTGAACTATTTGGAAAAAAAGATAAAAATAACTAAAAACTTGTTGAAAAATAAACAAGTGATTCAATTATAAATAAAGATTTCTACACATAGAAGTAGTCATCAACTTAAAGTGCCCTCTTTGGGGATTGTATTAGAGATCCATCTGGATTCATGAACTTAATTCTAAACATTTCTTCACAAAAAAAAAAATCTATAACATCAATATTTATGGAACATGTCCACAAAAAATCTAGCTGTCAACACTGAATGTTGCATTTCTTTTCACAGTTCTTTTTGACAGACATTTTAGTGACAAACCTGAGCTTGTGCTTCACTGAGTTTATGAACTTACATTCATATTTTGTTGAAGTATTATTCAATAAATATATTTATAAAGGATTTCTGAATTGTTGTTATTTTTAGAATATTTAAAAAAAATCTCACGTACCCCTTGGCATACCTTCAAGTACCCCCAGGGGTACGCGTACCCCCATTTGAGAACCACTGAACTAGGTCATAAAATCAGTGCCAGTTGAGTCGTTCCATAGGTTGCCTGTAGGGATTTTTAATGTCCAGCAGATGTCAGTATTTAGTGACACAGTATCGACACAGTATCAATACAGTTTTGCAATGTGTCGAAACGCTTCATGACGCCTCATCAACCCATCACTAACAACGACAAGTAGGAAAGACAGGTCGGAACGACAACGACAATGACAATCATCAATAATCCAGCAGTGACTGGAGGGTAGGGCAGGTATAAATAGCAGCTGGCTGATTGACACCAGGTGTGGCCAGGTGCCAATCAGCCACAGCTGAGGGGACACAGCACTCAGGGAGAAACAGGAAACAGAACCAAAACAAGAGCGCTGACAGGAAATACTATACACACACAGAGGAAAAACTAAAACACAACCAAACTGTCAGGGGCAAGCCTGACAGTAGCCCCCCTTCCCAAAACGGATACCAGACGTTCTAGAAAATCCCCCCCAAAAAAGTCCAAAGTCACGGGAGGGTGGAGGGAGGACAAGGAGGTGGGCCACCAGGCCAAGTGTCCCCGCAACCAGCGGGGAAGAGTTAGGTGGCGACGCCGAGTTGAACGCCGCCGCAATTGGCGAGGCGGCTCGTCCGCCGGCGTGGGAGTACCCACCGGAGACGATGGTGGTGCCCTCTGCTGGCCCAGCGGAGACGATGGTGGCGCCCTCTGCTGGCCCACCGGAGACGATGATGGTGGCGCCCTCTGCTGTTGGCCCACCGGAGACGATGATGGTGGCGCCCTCTGCTGCTGGCCCACCGGAGACGATGATGGTGGCGCCCTCTGCTGCTGGCCCACCGGAGACGATGATGGTGGCGCCCTCTGCTGCTGGCCCACCGGAGACGAGGATGGTGGCGCCCTCTGCTGCTGGCCCACCGGAGACGAGGATGGTGGCGCCCTCTGCTGCTGGCCCACCGGAGACGAGGATGGTGGCGCCCTCTGCTGCTGGCCCACCGGAGACGAGGATGGTGGCGCCCTCTGCTGCTGGCCCACCGGGAAAGATGGTGGTGGCGCCCTCTGCTGCTGGCCCACCGGGGAAGATGGTGGTGGCGCCCTCTGCTGGCCCACCGGGGAAGATGGTAGTGGCGCCTTCTGTTGGCCCACCGGGGAGGTTGGTAGTGGCGCCCTCTGTTGGCCCACCGGGGAGGTTGGTAGTGGCGCCCTCTGTTGGCCCACCGGGGAGGTTGGTAGTGGCGCCCTCTGTTGGCCCACCGGGGCCACGTGACCGATACGCGAACTGTGTCGCACTGACGCCTCCTCTGTGCCCTGTGAGCGGGTCTTTTCTACAGCCGGAGAAATAACTAAGAAGAGAAAGCGTCTAAAATTGAATACGTTAGAAAAACTGTTTTGTTTTTTTTAATAAAAATGTGTAAAAAAATAAAAAAATAATTTCCAGGTCCACAAGCATCCTCATTCACAACACGTTCTCTTAGATTTCCATGTTATGATACATGTTCATATTATTTATTGACTGTATCTAAAAAAGACACATAATATATTTTTATTTAAATGAAGTTATTAAATAATCCTAAATGAAATACAATGACTTGGTTTATATTATTGTGTATACTAGGTCAGTGGTTCTCAACCTTTTTTCAGCAATGTACCCCCTGTGAATTTTTTTTTAATTCAAGTACCCCCTAATCAGAGCAAAGCATTTTTGGTTGAAAAAAAAAAAGATGATGAAGTAAAATACAGCACTATGTCATCAGTTTCTGATTTATTAAATTGTATAACAGTGCAAAATATTGCTCATTTGTAATAGTCTTTCTTGAACTATTTGGAAAAAAAGATAAAAATAACTAAAAACTTGTTGAAAAATAAACAAGTGATTCAATTATAAATAAAGATTTCTACACATAGAAGTAGTCATCAACTTAAAGTGCCCTCTTTGGGGATTGTATTAGAGATCCATCTGGATTCATGAACTTAATTCTAAACATTTCTTCACAAAAAAAAAAATCTATAACATCAATATTTATGGAACATGTCCACAAAAAATCTAGCTGTCAACACTGAATGTTGCATTTCTTTTCACAGTTCTTTTTGACAGACATTTTAGTGACAAACCTGAGCTTGTGCTTCACTGAGTTTATGAACTTACATTCATATTTTGTTGAAGTATTATTCAATAAATATATTTATAAAGGATTTCTGAATTGTTGTTATTTTTAGAATATTTTAAAAAAATCTCACGTACCCCTTGGCATACCTTCAAGTACCCCCAGGGGTACGCGTACCCCCATTTGAGAACCACTGAACTAGGTCATAAAATCAGTGCCAGTTGAGTCGTTCCATAGGTTGCCTGTAGGGATTTTTAATGTCCAGCAGATGTCAGTATTTAGTGACACAGTATCGACACAGTATCAATACAGTTTTGCAATGTGTCGAAACGCTTCATCACGCCTCATCAACCCATCACTAGGAAACAGGATGCCAGGGAAACAAGAACTGGAAGACGAGGAACAAAAAGACAGCAGGCTACAAACAGCTACAGAATATAGCTTACCGCTACCGCATCCAGCTACACTGACAACGACAAGTAGGAAAGACAGGTCGGAACGACAATGACAATCATCAATAATCCAGCAGTGACTGGAGGGTAGGGCAGGTATAAATAGCAGCTGGCTGATTGACACCCGGTGTGGCCAGGTGCCAATCAGCCACAGCTGAGGGGACACAGCACTCAGGGAGAAACAGGAAACAGAACCAAAACAAGAGTGCTGACAGGAAATACTATACACACAGAGGAAAAACTAAAACACAACCAAACTGTCAGGGACAAGCCTGACACAAACGAGCGAACGATCATGGAATCAGCCGGAGAAAAATCGCAAACGAGTCTTAAACCGAAAAGAAAACTGCAGTCATTCCGTGAAGAATATTCAAAAGCCTATCCGGGAATAATTATCCGTTCCAAAAAGGGTGAAAACTACGCAAATTGCACCTTGTGCAGACAAGATTTTTCGATCGGACACGGAGGAATTAGCGATGTAAAAGACCACGTTGGGACAAAAAAACACAAGTCTAATGCCGTTGCTAGCGATACAAGTGGAAAACTTTCAACGTTTTTCGTCGCCCAAACAGATTCTTTGGATGTGATAAATGCCGAAGTTTTATTTACGGAGGCTTCAATTCTTTTGAAAGGCTTACAGAAAACTGCAATTGAATTGTAGTTCCATGCTAATGATGCTATTGAATTACATTTTAATGAAGTAAATTTATCATAAAGTTACCATATCATTTTTGCAGTATGATCAATCTGATAGAATAAATTTGGATTTTAGCCACAAAAAGGTAATGACACCAATGTTATCTATTGGAATTGTTTAGTACTGTTATACTGTTAAAAGTGTTTATACTATTTATGCT
This sequence comes from Nerophis lumbriciformis, assembly GCF_033978685.3. NCBI lineage: Eukaryota > Metazoa > Chordata > Actinopteri > Syngnathiformes > Syngnathidae > Nerophis > Nerophis lumbriciformis. Next base: position 51,173,327 of record NC_084550.2, on the reverse strand, counting down.
TTCAAGTCCAAGTTGAAGAAATCTTGTTAAATGTTGACAGCATAACTACCAAAATACAGAAGTATGTCCTTAATATTTTTGCAGTGCTATTTCTGTTGAAAAGTTCAAATGATTACATTAGAGATGTGATGTGCCACTTTTCAAGTGTCTGATGGCTTAAATTAATTTTCATTAATTTTTCATATTTTGAATTCTTTTGAAAGGCTTACAAAAAAACTACATTTGAATTGTAATTCCATGCTATTGACAGGACTATTAATTTTAATGAAGTTAGCTTACCATGTTTACAGTATGATAATTGTGATAGAAATGGGAATTTTAGGCACAGAATATTTTTTACAATTGAACAAGGCAGTAGATTATACAAGCTTGGACAGAAAGTTAATAATGACACCAATTTTTTTTTTAATGGAATTGTTTAGTACTGTTTTACCATTTGTTTACTGTAAAAAGTGTTTATACTGTTTATACTTTCAATTAACAAATTGAAGTCTTGTGAAAGGTTGACAGGATAACTGGCATTAACTGTCAAAATAATTTCAAACTATTGAAGTTAGCTTACAGAATAAACATGTCAATCAACCCATATGATTTTTGCTGTAATATTTTTGTTTTGAAAAGTCACTTTGACTGATAGAAAAGTGATGGTTTTAGCAACATTTTAACCTGTCTGAATGCTAATAATCATTTTACGTCGGGGGGCGAAGCCTGAACCCCCCACCAGGACTTTGTCCTGGACCTACCGGGGCCTGTGGCCCCTGGACCCTGGCTACTAGGTTTTTCTGATTTCAAAAGTTGGCAGGTATGTCATATGTCCAGGGACATATTTCCTGAATTTATAAACATAATATACTTTTTTTTTTTAAATGGAAAAAAGATTTTGTGATGCTAAAAAATATCGGTTGGGGGAACCGGTATTTTTTTAGAGGCGGTATAGTACTGAATATGATTCATTAGTATTGCGGTACTATACCAATACCGGTATACCGTACAACCCTAGTCGGAACAACAATACCGTTTGGAATAAACTGGAGAAAACTCAGCATTATTTTCTTCTTAGGTATGTTGTATCTCATTAGATTGAGCATGTAAAAGTCCAAATCCAAATAAAGTTGTGGTAAATCGCGGAAATCAGCACAAGGATAAAAATCTTGGCAACGCCGGAGCTTGGTTTACATATACAAAATGAGCCGGTGCTTTCCAACTAATTAATATTAATACGCAGAATGGAAATGAGCGCATCAGCGCCGACGAAGAACAAGCTGGGTGCATTGAGTCAGGAGATTCACATGTAAGCCCTTTCTCAGGAGAAGTGGGCTCCAAAGAGGCGTGACGGCAGGGCATAGACCGCCATACACAGACAATTTTTCTAGATAATAGCCTATCACGCAGGATACAATTTAAATTAAAAAATGCAATTTTCACCTTGAAATGAACAAATGATTACAATTTCTATACAAATTAAGGCATCCAGGCTGTGCCTCAGTACTGCGCCAAGGCCATGAAACCTGACATAATTACCATGAAATACATTTTCAAATATTTGTATTTTGTCCATCGCTTTAAAACATGCCACTCTGCCTTGTGTTGCTTTGTGATCTCGCCTCCTTCTGGGGGGAAACACGTATGAAAAGGGAGAAAATCATCAGAGATGAAAAGCTCTTCAACAGGAGAGATAAAAAAAATATGGAGCGGGAAAGGGGGGGGGTTAAAAAAAGCCAACCTCCCATATTCACAGTCAATCAGTGCCGCTCGGCACCGAGACCCCCGGAGCGATCTCTAAAAGCCAAATTACTGCTTCTTATCGAAGGCATCGTATCTACCAGTTATCTGCTCCGTGCTCATCGCCAGAAATGCTATTTATTTGTGATTACAGGCGCCCCTTAGAGTGAAAGGTGTTTGCGTATGCGGGAGGCGCTCCAAAGTTTTGGCGCATTGTGAACTCCTCAGCTTCTTCAGGGAGGAGAAACACCTTATTTGGGCTTAGGGTGGTCTTGTGCAGAAAGAAGGATGAAAGTGTAGCCCATGGGAAACGAGAGACAAGACCTGGAAAAAAAAAGAAGAAAAAGTCCTATCTTGCAGGGGATTCAAACTGAGCAGAGGTGTCGAATTGACTTCAAAATGCACAAACTTGGCGGGAAGTTGCTGGAACGCTGCCAAAAAGTTGGTCTTTTTGCGCGCGGATATATGTGTCCTGGCTGTGGGGAGACAGACGCAATGTTTACCAGTCTACATTTGCATGCTAAACAATGTTAAACTTAAGTTTTCACCTCGCTCACTCATGCTAACACTTCTCTTCACTTTATAGGTCTGATCTACTCAGACCCCAAATAAGTGCTAAACGGCGTGAACAAAGTTTTTAAAAAATTGTGTACTATTAGTGGACGTATAGCAGGTGATCTACTAAGGCTATGTCTACACTAAGCCGGATAACCCCTTAAACCAGTGGTTCTCAACCTTTTTTCAGTGATGTACCCCCTGTGAACATTTTTTTAATTCAAGTACCCCCTAATCAGAGCAAAGCATTTTTGGTTGGAAAAAAGAGATAAAGAAGTAAAATACAGCACTATGTCATCAGTTTCTGATTTATTAATTTGTATAACAGCGCAAAATATTGCTCATTTGTGGTCTTTCTTGAACTATTTGGAAAAAAAAAGATATAAAAATAACTAAAAATTTGTTGAAAAATAAGCAAGTGATTAAATTATAAATAAAGATTTCTACACATAGAAGTAATCATCAACTTAAAGTGCCCTCTTTGGGGATTGTAATAGAGATCCATCTAGATTCATGAACTTAATTCTAAACATTTCTTCACAAAAAAAGAAATCTTTAACATCAATATTTATGGAACATGTCCACAAAAAATCTAGCTGTCAGCACCGAATATTGCATTGTTGCATTTCTTTTCACAGTTCTTTTTAACAGACATTTAAAAAAAATCCCACGTACCCCTTGGCATACCTTCAAGTACCCCTGGGGGTACGCGTACCCCCATTTGAGAACCACTAGCCTAAGCCCTGTTTCAGCCACAATAAACTATCGTTTAAGGTTGCCCTCGTCGGACAAATTTTTACACGGGTAAGTGCGCCGTGTATTTCTTGAATCTCCGGCTCTTAGCTTTGTATGGACTCATTGATTGTTTACAAAGTGAATTCGGAGAGGAAGTGATACCAGAAAGACCGCGCCCCACACGAGAAGTGACGTCAGAGTGGTTTCATAACTCGGAGCTAACCACTGGAAATATGAAGGCGAGTCATCCAAACATGCCCGTGTTTCTCATTCTTCTATATGTACAGACGCTTGAGGAAATCACACATGATTACCTTAAGAAAAAGCGATTGCAGCTATTTGGGATACAACACTTCTCAAACGGCAAGAGAACTTTCGAATATCCAGGTCAGCTGTGATTCTACTTAAAATAGAAAATAAAATTGTACGTTAGTGGGTGTGTTGTGGATGATTAATTTATAACATCCCTACTCTTATAATTAAGGATGTTGCTTGTACTACAGGCTGTGCCTAAGGAAACACTCATTTCCCTCTACGGTTATGACATCATATACTCCAAAGGTCCAACCTGTGCTGTGTTATGTTGTGGAATATAAAGTAAAGTACCAATGATTGTCACACACACACTAGGTATGGTGAAATTATCTTCTGCATTTGACCCATCACCCTTGATCACCCGCTGGGAGGTGAGGGGAGCAGTGAGCAGCAGCGGTGGCTGCGCCCGGTAATCATTTTGGTGATTTAACCCCCAATTCCAACTCTTGATGCTGAGTGTCAAGCAGGGAGGTAATGGGTCCCATTTTTATAGTCTTTGGTATGACTCGGCCGGGGTTTGAACTCACGACCTACCGATCTCAGGGCGGACACTCTAACCACAAGATGCAGCATGCACCACCTTTTTAGGGTGATAAACTGTAGAAGTGCGATAAAGACATGGGAAACTATTTTTAACACGCCCAAGTTACGCTCTGGGATGCCCCGCTGTTGGGATGGTGCATCTGGAATGATTCAGAAATGCATGCGAAATGGTGTTGTTTTTGTCTTTTAAATAACACCGAAAAATAAAAAATTCAGCAGACACCAAAACTAATCAGCTGGTTGAAATTCTAAAATTATATTGCTGAATATACTATAGGTCTTATATTTATTCATTTGACAGTCCAAGTCTGTTGAGACACGCACAGGATGACGGATTCTCTGTCCATTGTCTGTCTTTGTAGCGCGATCGGCTCGTTTCTCATAGCCATTTTTGAATCCCAGTGCCAGTTTGCATCCATAGTTCAAATGTGCTAAACATACACACCGATCAGCGGACACAAAACAGTTTCAGTCTTGATGAATCACATTGTGAGCTTCAAATGACTATTTGCATCTCGTCCTCCAGTTGTGGCCGTTTCAGTCAGCATGGATTCTGCATGTTCATGAAGACAGACACGCTAAATGGACTGCACTCCTTATTTTGCTAATTTAAGCAACGCAAACCTTTGCGCACAAGCTTAGTAGAGCTATCAAGTTTGCACATGTTTTAATACACACAAACTTTTATTGGTAGATCAGGCCAAAAGTTAAAGGGGAACATTATCACCAGACCTATGTAAGCGTCAATATATACCTTGATGTTGCAGAAAAAAGACTCTAAATGGGTGAATTTTGGCGAATTAAACGCCATTTTATTATTCGCTCCCAGAGCGATGACGTCACGTTGTGACGTCACATCGGGAAGCAATCCGCCATTTTCTCAAACACATTACAAACACAGAGTCAAATCAGCTCTGTTATTTTCCGTTTTTTCGACTGTTTTCCGTACCTTGGAGACATCATGCCTCGTCGGTGTGTTGTCGGAGGGTGTAACAACACGAACAGGGACGGATTGAAGTTGCACCAGTGGTCCAAAGATGCGAAAGTGGCAAGAAATTGGACGTTTGTTCCGCACACTTTACCGACGAAAGCTATGCTACGACAGAGATGGCAAGAATGTGTGGATATCCTGCGACACTCAAAGCAGATGCATTTCCAACTATAAAGTCAAAGAAATCTGCCGCCAGACCCCCATTGAATCTGCCGGAGTGTGTGAGCAATTCAGGGACAAAGGACCTCGGTAGCACGGCAAGCAATGGCGGAAGTTTGTTCCCGCAGACGAGCGAGCTAAACCCCCTGGATGTCTTGGCTCACACCGTCCCTTATGCCACCGAAGATGATCAAGAGAAGAATATCGACCCTCGCTTCCCTGGCCTGCTGACATCAACTCCAAAACTGGACAGATCAGCTTTCAGGAAAAGATAGCGGATGAGGGTATGTCTACAGAATATATTAATTGTTGAAAACTGGGCTGTCTGCACTCTCAAAGTGCATGTTGTTGCCAAATGTATTTCATATGCTGTAAACCTAGTTCATATTTGTTAGTTTCCTTTAATGCCAAACAAACACATACTAATCGTTGGTTAGAAGGCGATCGCCGAATTCGTCCTCGCTTTCTCCCGTGTCGCTGGCTGTCGTGTCGTTTTCGTCGGTTTCGCTTGCATACGGTTCAAACCGATATGGCTCAATAGCTTCAGTTTCTTCTTCAATTTCGTTTTCGCTACCTGCCTCCACACTACAACCATCCGTTTCAATACATGCGTAATCTGTTGAATCGCTTAAGCCGCTGAAATCCGAGTCTGAATCCGAGCTAATGTCGCTATAGCTTGCTGTTCTATGCACCATGTTTGTTTGTGTTGGCTTCACTATGTGACGTCACAGGAAAATGGACGGGTGTATATAACGATGGTTAAAATCAGGCACTTTGAAGCTTTTTTTAGGGATATTGCGTGATGGGTAAAATTTTGAAAAAAACTTTGAAAAATAAAATAAGCCACTGGGAACTGATTTTTAATGGTTTTAACCCTTCTGAAATTGTGATAATGTTCCCCTTTAATGGACAGACAGAATTGATGTTCACAATTACCGTTATGTGAATGGGTAGATTTATTTTTACATTTTGTATTCATGCAAATGGAAAGACAGATTGATGTGAATAAATGGACAGAGAGAACAGACATACATATGTTTACCTTATGTGTGTGAAAATGGACAGATAACTGGTTACAGTGACCGTGTATAAATTAACATTTTCCATTTGTTTTATAGATAATGGACTTATTTTTAAAGACGCTGGTGAAATGCTGACAAAAAGTGATCCTACACGAGGATGCATGTAAAGTCAAAAATGTGCATGCTTAACGATGCACACGTCTTCCTATGATTGAATGGTATATAGTTTTACTGTAAATAGAAACATACATGTATGTGAATGGAGAGGCAGATTTTTACATTCGATCTCTGCACCAGACGGTTCATTTTGTGAATTGATAGATGTTGTCATTTACTGTGCTCATGAATGGATAGACCAGGGGTCGGCAACCAAAAACGTTGAAAGACCTATATGGACCAAAAATATAAAAAACAAATCTGTCTGGAGCCACTAAAAATTAAAAGCCGTATGTAAGTGTTATAATAAAGGCAACACATGACCTAAGTGTCTTTATTAGCTATAATAGCCTACTATCAAAATGACTATGTGTCGCAGGCTGAAGCAAATCTTTGTTGACAGAAATGTTGAAATGCAATATTTATTCTACACAATTTTACAACATTAGAAACCATTAGTAAATCAGAGGCTACTCAGAAGGTGAGATAACTCCTGGAAATCACTGGCTTTTAATGGCCAAAGGTATAGATGTGTGTGTCCAAGTTTAAGGAAACGGCAGGCTGTCTTCTTTTAATAGATTTATTGCAATCTTTGGCAAGCTAGGTAATATTTGCTGTGGTCTGGAACAACATGGCACACAAACAAATATCTGAAATGCAGCCAATATTACATACAGATAATGTGTCATGAGACATGCAAAACTAAATTATATACAAAGAGAATAAAAGTTAAGTATATTAAATGAGCTCAAATGTACCTACAAATGAGGCATAATGATGTACATACAGCTAGCCTAAATAGAATGTTAGCATTGGGAAGGTTTGTGTCATGTTTGTCAACAAATATTTTTCCCCCATTTTCTTTCCATTTTCAATTCCTTTTTAAAAATGCTCCAGGGAGCCACTCGGGCGGCACTAAAGAGCCGCTGGTTGCTGACCCCCGGGATAGACACATGTATTTACAATTATGTGTGTAAATGGCCAGAGCAGTGTTTACATGAGAATTATGAAGTATGTCAATAGATTTCTTGAGTTTCGTAGAAGTACGTTTCGGATTTTCCCTGCAATCACACAAATGGTGATGGAAAAACTCCTTGGTGGAGGTAATAATGGTCTGCAGCGACTTTTGACATAGCAACTTTTTTTGCCCCAAAAGTTGTGACTAAGACACAACTTCTGAGCACTCAAGATGATTCTCTCTGCCCGCCTCCCCTCTCTTTGCCCTCCATCTGTTAGAGTCCCTCAGCCAGAGAGGCACACATCAGATTTCAATAGTTGACCTCTTAATGCTGAGGTCAGCGCTGCACCGGCAGCGATTTCACACTCAAGATGAAAGGGAAATGAACAGTGTGGATGCTAGGGGGTGACATGGGGGCCCTGACCAGCCATTGCTACTCTAACCGCCTCGCTGCACCGGGCCGTGAGCTGTGATGAGGCTACCAGAGGAGGAGGAGGAGGTGCTGAGACGGAGCTTTTGCCACCTGTGTAACAATGGTCAATGTCACTCAGCCGACACACACACACACACACACACACACACACACACACACACACACACACACACACGCACACGCACACACACATTCTTGTATTTCTTACCTTCTTGAGACTGCGGAAAAATGCCTTCCTCTTTAGGACCACCCTTTCTAGATATACAAAGATTTGTATTTACAACATTAATAATATGTACAAACTATGCAAATATAAAAAAATGTAAGCTTTTAATCAAATGTTTTTTGTTTTTTTTGTTTGTAATTGTTTTTTAATCTTCATAATTTACTTCAAGTTATTACAGTATGTCTCTATATATATATTTATTTTATTAATTTTGGCCAAAGGGGGCGCATTTCAATTTCTTACACACACTTGTTATTACATATGTTGGCCAGAGGGGGAGCAATTCAAATTTATGCACACACTTGTTATTTCATATGTTGACCAGAGGGGGAACACTTTTAAAACCAACACACAGTCAATTTGAAAAACCCCTCCTTTCTGGGATCACCCTAATTTTGATAGATTTCACCACCAAATGAGATCTAAATGTTTAATTTTTTTGTAATGTGCTTAAGGCCGATGACAAACGAGTCACGGGCCACAGATGTCCCCTGTGCCGCACTTTGGTCAACCCAGCTGTAGAAGCTAACTCTTAATGGCCACTATAGTCTTAGTACCGTAGTGTATTTGTTCACCGTATGGGACGCGGGTTGTCTTACGTCAGCACCGGAAGTCGGAAAATCAGCTGACGGGTTTTTTCGGGGATGAATAGGGAAGTCCTTCTTTAGCTGCCGTCTTGTTTTATCATATAATGCTGCCTTTGCACCTGCCAATGTTTACTTTTGTATGCACATTAAATCAACAAAAAAATCCTGACTTTGGGGCAATGTTCACGGACTCTAGTATTTGGCTCTCTATTAGATGCAATAGTTTTCCGTATTGGGACCATGATTTCAGTCCTAACTTGTTCACCGGTCCTCATATGGAAGGTACTTTTCCTTGTTGATGTCTCAAGAAGTGTAGAAATACAAGAACCTACACACACACATACACACACACACACACACACACACACAAGTGTTATTGACTCTGAGGGTAAAAACTCTTATAGACACCTCTCTGCCAGAAGCGATGTGTCCCACTGGTCATTATATACATACATGAATGGACAAACACACATTTACACTCGGTGTGTGAATAGACAGACATGTATATGTTCTCTTTAATTGACAATGGACACGTATTTTCCTTTTTTGTGTGTACTTTAAAATGATGTATGGACTAACAGCTGTTTGTATTATGCGTGTACCGTGTAGTCAGACATTTCCATTAGATGTGTATGTGTACCAAATGTGTATGCAAATGAACAAACACTTTGTGAATGGATTGACAGCTGTTTGCTATTTGCGTATATCCAAATAGAGTGACAGATTTTGACATGAGGTGTTGTATCATGTGTGCAAATGGACTGACGCATGTTTACAGATTAGGCCTGAGCTACGAATATCGCACATTACAAGCGCTGAATAGTGTGTGCAAACTGTAAAATTGTGTGTGATTTGCTAAGACTGTGTGTACAATTGATAACGTGCAAAAGTGGCACAGACCATCCATCCATTTTCTACCGCTTGTCCCTTTTGGGGACGCGGGGGTCACAGACCGTCTTATTTAAATAAGGTGTTTGCGCGTGATTGCTGTCGCCATGGAAACACTCATTTACTGCACACCCATTGCATTATATGCTCCAACATGTGGAGTCTTAAGTTGTTGAATTAGAAGAGCAATCTAGACAAGACAACCTGGTTTTAGCACGCCAAAGGTGCGCTTTCAGAGGCGCCAGGATGTTGTGATGGTGAATAACAATCAATTAAGTTTAGATCAGCACCTTAAAGAGCTCCTATTATGCATAACTAACTTTTCTGACCTGTTGGTACCTGTCTATTTGAATCCAAATCAAATATTTATAAAACAATATTGCTTTTTTTTAAACTTGAGTCTTTACTGATGTACTTTGCCTTAGTTACGTCAACGGATATCTCCATACCAGGGACGGCGTGGCGCAGTGGGAGAGTGGCCGTGCGCAACCCGAGGGTCCCTGGTTCAATCCCCACCTAGTACCAACCTCGTCATGTCCGTTGTGTCCTGAGCAAGACACTTCACCCTTGCTCCTGATGGGTGCTGGTTAGCGCCTTGCATGGCAGCTCCCTCCATCAGTGTGTGAATGTGTGTGTGAATGGGTAAATGTGGAAGTAGTGTCAAAGCGCTTTGAGTACCTTGAAGGTAGAAAAGCGCTATACAAGTACAACCCATTTATCATTAATTTATTTATCATATATGGTAGATGTTTATCCACAGAGCTTTGCGCGAGTCCGCCATTTTTATATTCATTTGTAGTCAATAAGTTATTTATTTTTCTCTGCTGAGAAAAACAATTTTAATTTTTCCAGTTGCTTTATACCAATTTGCTTTTTTATTCTTCTGTGTTTTTTGTATTTTATATTTTTAGAATGTGCAGCGGGTCATTACAGCTTTTGCTGCTGGCCATACCTGCTCTAACATGCGTATAACACGTTAACATGCTAACATGTCCCTATTGGTGTCACTGCAATGATGCAGTCACATCCGTATATAGGGTATTATTAATAGCTATACATTTCCACCAGTTGGTGGCGCCATTGGAGTCAATATCAACTCCTAGGCATGATCAGACCCTGACCTTTAAAGGGGAACATTATCACCAGACCTATGTAAGCGTCAATATATACCTTGATGTTGCAGAAAAAAGACCATATATTTTTTTAACCGATTTCCGAACTCTAAATGGGTGAATTTTGGCGAATTAAACGCCTTTCTATTATTTGCTCTCTGAGTGATGACGTCACTTTGTGACGTCACATCGGGAAGCAATCCGCCATTTTCTCACTTTCGTCGGTGTGTTGTCGGAGGGTGTAACAACACGAACAGGGACAGATTCAAGTTGCACCAGTGGCCCAAAGATGCGAAAGTGGCAAGAAATTGGACGAAATTTGTTCAAAATACGAGGGTGTGGGGAAAGCCGACGAAATGGTCAGTCGTTTGTTCCGCACACTTTACCGATGAAAGCTATGCTACGACAGAGATGGCAACCGTCCCTTATGCCACCGAAGATGATCAAGAGAAGAATATTGACCCTAGCTTCCCTGGCCTGCTGACATCAACTCCAAAACTGGACAGATCAGCTTTCAGGAAAAGAGAGCGGATGAGGGTATGTCTACAGAATATATTAATTGATGAAAACTTTATTCATTACTCACGGTTTTACGTAAATTATTATACATAAACTGTGTTTACCAATAATTTAGCTTAAAAACATTTATTTTTTTCAATCATTCGAGTACATCCGGGTAGTCTTGTGTAATGCAGTATTTTGTGTCTATTTAGGTATGGTTAACCTGAGTGCTGAAATCGTGGAAAAATATATGTTCTTAGCTCGCCTGAAATGGGCTGTCTGCACTCTCAAAGTGCATGTTGTTGCCAAATGTATTTCATATGCTGTAAACCTAGTTCATATTTGTTAGTTTCCTTTAATGCCAAACAAACACATACTAATCGTTGGTTAGAAGGCGATCGCCGAATTCGTCCTCGCTTTCTCCCGTGTCGCTGGCTGTCGTGTCGTTTTTGTCGGTTTCGCTTGCATACGGTTCAAACAGATATGGCTCAATAGCTTCAGTTTCTTCTTCAATTTTGTTTTCGCTACCTGCCTCCACACTACAACCATCCGTTTCTATACATGCGTAATCTGTTGAATCGCTTAAGCAGCTGAAATCCGAGTCTGAATCCGAGCTAATGTCGCTATATCTTGCTGTTCTACCCGCCATGTTTGTTTGTATTGGCATCACTGTGTGACGTCACAGGAAAATGGACGGGTGTATATAACGATGGTTAAAATCAGGCACTTTGAAGCTTTTTTTAGGGATATTGCGTGATGGGTAACATTTTGAAAAAAAACTTCGAAAAATAAAATAAGCCACCGGGAACTGATTTTTAATGGTTTTAACCCTTCTGAAATTGTGATAATGTTCCCTTTTAAAGGTGAACTACACATTTTTGGAATTTTGCCTATTGTTCACAATCTTTATGAAATACATCTTTCTTTTTATGCATTCTAACTCATAAATAAGTCTATTTACAGTGGAGCCAATGGGAGGTGCTCTAATCCGCCCATAAAAATCCCCCAAATAACCATCCAAAAAGCGCCAGCAATACTCCATTTACATTTTGTGACTTAAATTTTAACCAAGAATTTGTGATATTTGTTTTTATAAGTGCTAACACAGAAAAACTATTACTAGCGGCACCGTGATCACTAACTGGTGTGTTTGTTTACATCATCAAATGGTCTGCTGCTTCTTCGCTTCCTAGATTGTATACCATAAATCATGCCTCTCACCTGGATAGTAGAAGGACCAGGATGTAATCCGACAAGTTGGTACACTTTGACAGCCAAGTTAGACGACACAAAATGACGCCTGATTCCACCCCCCACACCCCTTTTTTGTGAGGATTATGAGTAATTTTTCATCTAAAACAGGAATATAACAATATTCTAGCAGTCAGCATCTAAATGACAGCAGCCATTGTACAGTAAGTGATGTTATTCTGTTTCTGGCTCTCATAAAGTCTACATTGAGCATGTTGTGATGCTTTTTTTAAATTAATGCGCCACGTATGCTTAAAATGATCAAAATACCTGAATAATTAATGTTATTATAAATATGCCCGTTACTACATTACATACAGACTTACAGCATGTATTATAAAACCTTAATAGATTGGATTGTTTGGATGATTTTTAAAGTACAGTAGAGTGGAAAAAAAACAAGTTGACTTTATATGCTTCATTGTGTTTCATTGTATCCATTGAACCATATCCTATTTACAATCCATAAAGTATGTGAAAACACTGTTTAAACATCACAAAATGACACAAATACAGTCGGCCATTTCATCACTGGAGTAACGCTTCTGCACTTTGACTATGTTATCAGATCAGTCATACTGGAAATACACAAAAATTGGAAGGAAATATGCTGTTTATCATTCAAGAACACATATGCTTGGCTTTTTTTATGAATTTGAAATCATAAATAAATAGCTAACAATTGAGTCAACAGATCGAGGGTCCTCTGTTGCACTCATTATACTCTCTCTAAAAACATCCAGACGGCGCTAACCTTACTCTATTTGCATGTCGTGACCTGAGAATTAACCAAATATGAGTATTATGCTCTGGGCAAAACCGGCCCAGAGCATAATACTACCACCACCATGCTTGACGGTAGGAATGGTGTTCCTGAGATTAAAGGCCTCACCTTTTCTTCTCCAAACTAATTGCTGGGTATTGTGGCCGAACAGCTCAATTTTAGTTTCATCTGACATCACATGGACAAAGATAAGACCTTCTGAAGGAAAGTTTTGTGGTCAGATGAAACAAAAATTCAGCTGTTTGACCACAACACCCAGCAATATATTTGGAGGTGAAAAGGTGAGGCCTTTAATCCCATAAACACCATACCTACCGTCAAGCATGGTGGTGGTAGTATTATGCTCTGGGCCTGTTTTGCTGCCAATTGAACTGGTGCTTTACGGAGAG
>NC_084550.2:51130000-51157500 GCF_033978685.3 Nerophis lumbriciformis | reverse complement strand
CGCTTTAACCCACCCCGGCATTCCCCAGGGTGCCACGTGGCCTCTGCCCGCTCCTCCTGGCTGGGCCCAGTCGGGGAGCAGCTCATTCATGAGAGGAGCGGCGGCTAAATAAAAAGCTTCATTACCGCGCTAAAGTGTTACTAATGACATGTACCTGCCACTGAGCACCTCCCAAAATCTAATGTGACACACCACAATGGAAAATCTATTCTGCCCCGGCGAAAGGCCTCCAGTGGCGCCGGCGTATACACTATGGAAATTTCTCACCCCTCGCCTCCCGCAATCGTGTCTTCCCCCCTAAAAGCAATATTTACACTAGCAGAGCCATTATGTTGTACTACGCCCTCTGCGCCTGCTGCGGCGACCTCCACATTAGCTGGAAATTGCACTTTGCAAACTTGCTAGGGCAGTTCTCAGCATGGGGGGGGGGGGGGGGGGGGGGGCAGAGATGCAACCCCTTTACCCAGTGAAATACCACCATAGTATTAACTGGTGCATGGCACATGGCAAATTACATATTTAACACATCCACTAATCAATTATACATCTTACATATAGATTCTCACCAGCAGACACACAGAAAGCCCCCAACTCATTGGAACCATTAATAACAATTAGTATTTTGTTATAGTATGCATCATTAATTCACTCTATATTTATACTTAAAATATGCTTTTTATTGAAAAAATTAAGGTTTGGATACTTCCATGGCACAGAATGTCAGGAAATAAATTGCATAGTTTTTTCATAATTGCAATGTAATATCAAATTACGTTTCAAATTGTAATTTTGCATCTTTACTTTAGGTATTTGTAAAAGATATACACAGTATGTTATGTTACACATGTTTTATTATGTGTGGTACGCACTATTAATTATTTCTACTTGTATACAGTCGCCCTCGGTTATCGCTGTTAATTGATTCCAGACCCACAAAGTATCTTTCTTATTTATAAATCCAACATTAAGAGTCCTCTGGACACATAAAATAACACCCTTATAGTAAGGTTGTACGGTATACCAATATCAGTATAGTACCGCGATACTAATGAATCATATTCGGTACTATACCGCCTTTGAAAAGTACTGGTCCACAAATGTATATTATGTTTATAAACTCAGGAAATATGTCCCTGGACACATGAGGACTTTGAATATGACCAATGTATGATCCTGTAACGACTTGGTATCGGATTGATACCCAAATGTATGGTATCATTCAAAACTAATGTAAATTATCAAACAACAGAAGAATAGGGACGGCGTGGCGCAGTGGAAGAATGGCCGTGCGCGACCCGAGAGTCCCTGGTTCAATCCCCACCTAGTACCAACCTCGTCATGTCCGTTGTGTCCTGAGCAAGACACTTCACCCTTGCTCCTGATGGGTGCTGGTTAGCGCCTTGCATGGCAGCTCCCTCCATCAGTGTGTGAATGTGTGTGTGAATGGGTAAATGTGGAAGTAGTGTCAAAGCGCTTTGAGTACCTTGAAGGTAGAAAAGCGCTATACAAGTACAACCCATTTATCATTTATTTAAGAATAAGTGATTATTACATTTGAACAGAAGTGTAGATAGAACATGTTAAAAGAGAAAGTAAGCTGTTTTAACAGTAAATGAACAAGTAGATTAATAATTAATTTTCTACCACTTGTCCCGAATAATTTTGACAAAAAAATGGAATGGAAAATGACACAATATGTTACTGCATATGTCAGCAGCTAAATTAGAAGCCTTTGTTTGTTTACTTACTACTAAAAGACAAGTTGTCTTGTATGTTTACTATTTTATGTAAGGACAAACTTGCAATAAGAAACATATGTTTAATGTCCCCTAAGATTTTTTGTTAAAATAAAGCCAATAATGCAATTTTTTTTGTGGGCCCCTTTATTTAGAAAAGTAGCGAAAAGTAGCGAAATAATTTTGGTACCGGTACCAAAATATTGGTATCGGGATAACACTACCTTATAGTCACCTTTACTTCATTTGGACTCAATATAGTAGACATGATAATAACTTGATACATATAGGTTGATTGGCAACACTAAATTGGCCCTAGTGTGTGAATGTAAGTGTGAATGTTGTCCGTCTATCTGTGTTGGCCCTGCGATGAGGTGGCGACTTGTCCAGGGTGTACACCGCCTTCCGCCCTGTAGTTGAGATAGACTCCAGCGACCCCCGCGACCCCGAAGGGAATAAGCGGTAGAAAATGGATGGATGGATATACTGTACTGTAATACATAAAAGACATGTAATGTAATTAAATGTAATTTACATATTGGGTTTCACTGTGTAAAGTGCTTTGAGTCACTAGAGAAAAAGCGCTATATAAATATAATTCACTTCACTTCACATAATACCACATATTGTATTCACACATAGTTCTTATAAATATAACCACTCACTTGTGAAAAAATACTTCTGTTTGATAAGAATCTGCTGTAATAAAGTACAGTACCTATTAGTTGTTATTTTTATGCTCGAAAATGCTTAATTAAAGCCAAAAATGCATCAAACATGTTTGACTAATATTAGGCTGCAGTCAAACTCAAAACAGCGAAGAACTGAAATATGATTTTTTTTTTCATGAATATATATTTTAAACAGCGGCAGAGTGAAGCCGTAAAATTGAAGGTACAAAGTGGCGACTGTATTAATTTATCACGAAAAATGCGGTTTGAGATACACCACCTAAAACTGTAGTTTTTATATTTCCGCTTGTATACCTAGTTATCTGTAAACTATATTAAGTACAGTTTATATTGTGTATATTATAGTGATAAATACAACACAAAGACATTAAGCAAAATGCACACCATCCTTTTTTATGTTATTAATATTGCAGGATACTTTGAATATACACCTTAAATAAAATGTTGTATTTTGTTTATCTATTCGGAACATTTTAATAAATAAACTTGTGTTCACACTGTTGATGAATAACATTTTTATCTAAATAATCCCATTTTACACGTTATTTTAATCATGATTAATCACCATATATCTGGAAAATGCCCATTTTCACTGTATTTAAGACAACTCCAAATAAAGTACATTCTAATCAAGCTACACACTGTAATGTAATGTCAGTATATTTAAATATGTCCCTTTGAAATACTCCTGACTTAGGTTGGAGTTACTGAAGAGGTGTTTAGAATTAAATATTTTCATTTTCAATGAATATAGAGAACATGCAAACCCTTTATTCATTGAATCAAAAATACTGAAATTCCACGACATAGTGAATTTGCAAACAGCTAAAATTATACACAAAGCAAACTATAATCTGCTACCCAAGAATATACAACAATTTTTCTCAACAAAAGAGTAGAAATATAATCTTAGAGAAAAATGTAATTTAAAACATTTGTACGCACGTACAACACTTAAGACCTTCAGTATATCAGTATGTGGAATTATATTATGGAATGGATTAAGCAAAGAAATCAAACAATGTACTAACATGATCCACTTCTAGAAAATTTTCAAACTTAAAGTCTTTACAAAGTACAAAGAAGAAAAACTATGATAAAGATAATCTTACTCATCTCACCATATGAAATATAACTCACTTCACCGATTATTATTTATTTATTTTTATTGTTATTACTTGTGGAGTATGTTGTGAACAAAAGCTTCAGCAACTGCTATGTAAAGGAAAAGGGGTAGGATTAAATAAGCTCTGCCTCTTCTTACTCCTTTTCGAACATGTTGAATAGAGAAACTGGAAATTGTGATGTATCATGTTGTATGCATGCATGTTCCAAACAAACTCAAACTCAAACTCAAACAAAGCACATTGCAAATAGTAAAACAAAGACAAAAAGAAATACATGAATTATGTTTTTTTTGGAGTGCACAAATGTATTTTTATTTACTTTTGTAATATTACTAATCAATACACAGTATGTGCTTTTCTCTCTATTCGCTCTTCTGTGGTACTGTCCATAATACTTTATGGCTGTGATGTACAGTGTGACTTTTTTTTTTTTTTTTGCTACTGCCGGACACTACAAGTTCCTGGGGGAGGAATAGAATATCTGCTTTACCTAAATGGAAAAAGAGGGGGGGAGCAAAGTTCGATTAAAATGTAAAGTTTGAGCATTGTAAAACCGAACAGAAACATTTCCCAGTATGATGCAGTGTGGCGCTACACGACTGCAAACTACAAGCGCAATGATAAACATTGTTGTATGAATACCCCGCCGACAGTGGCAATCCAAAACGGGTACGAATTTCCAATGCCGCTCTCAATAGCCCGCACAGGTGTACCTAATGTGGTGTCCGGCGCCTGCGTTTGCCGCTGCTGAAAAGCTCGTTCTCATCCTCAATTCAGCCGGTGATTGACTTTCCCTCTTTGCAGCCCTGCAGCACATGAAGGGAGAGAGCTTAAAAGCGTTACTGTCGGCTTCTCACCTGCATCACAAGGAGTCAGGCCTCCCCCGCTCGGAGCATGCAAACCAATATCCTTCTATTCACTGGCGGGCCCGGCCAGGATTCACAGCTGTAGCTTTTTGCACAAAGGCCACTCCGGTGTTATCTTATTGAGTTACCTGTGGCTAAGCTCTGAGCGAGCGAGCACAATGGCGGGCGGTTAATGACGGCGCAGGGCCTAACCCCTCGTCCCCGAGCCTCATTTCCGCGCGGCGGCTGCCATTTCACAGCTGTTAGCCACAGACTCTCTTTGTCGTGATTAGGGACAAATTAATAGATGCCTCCTGGTAATCAGCTTTCATTAGGGCCTGTCAAAGCGTCAGCGGCGGCCGCGTTTTTGGACGCGAGTGCATCGACACGCTCCTCGGTGGCACAAGTGCTTGTCAGCCGCGGCGGCGGCGGGATGGAGGTCAACGCGGGAATGCCGCAAAGAGTAGTCTTTCTCCCGGCTGTAATTGGCCCCAGCATGCTGAAAATAGACTGTAAAATGTAAAAAAAAGAGGGGGTGAGGGGGAAGCGGGCAAGTAATTGATTTTTTCCCCCGCATGCACAATCCAAGGCCGGGGCTGTTTAGCGAGTCATTTACAAGAGCCGAGCGGAGTGGACGCGGTTATCTGTCGGAGGTTCCCAGGGGCACGTCGGGAGATAGCGCACCTGAGACCCCCCTGCAGCAGATGGACAGCAGTCACCGAGGGCAACCGGGACGCACATCCGACTTCCGCCGCCTATTTTAGGCCCGGAATAGACTCTCCGGCTCAGGAAGGGGATGGAATAAACTCATCAGACTCCCAGCAAGTTGGGCATTGTGCAAGAGAGCCCAAGTCATTTCAGTATGTAGATTGGAGACTTAAACCCATAACCGCGCGCATGCCTCCGTGGTGCATGACCACCCCCAACCTGCCGCGGAAGGCTGTGCATGACGGGTTAGGATACATCTGCACGACAGGATAGCGCCTGGCCTCCCTGAACGTTCCGTGATTTAGCTCCAGCGCCAGCCCTCGGGGAGTTAAGACAATAGCCTTATGTCAGATAGCATAATCTACTAGCATTCGATTCACCGCGCCTCCACCACGTGTTTCCTCGAATGTGTTTCATCTCCGAAAGACGAACGGCGACAAACCACGCATGTCAAGATATATGATCTTTGCGGCGACGTACGGGGAAAAAGACAGCGATTAGCGCTTGAATGGCGACGCGGAGTCACCGCTGTCAAAAATGGAGATGAGCCACCCAGAAGAAGCATTGTGCTCGTTTGTGTCACGCAATTTTTAAATTGCGCCAAACAATGTTTCAAGATCAATTCCTGCGTCGAAAACAATGAGCACAAATCCTCTCCCTTCAACCCATATTGTGCTGCCGAGGGCCGCCGTGTTTGCATGAAGGTAATTACAGCGGGATTTGATGTTGCGCTGTGCCCAGAATTCTCCAGCTTTAGATCAGGCTCGGGGTGCTCCACCCCATTAATGCTCCATATGGGGAACCCAGCTGTGATCACAATTGCAAGAGCTGGGAGGGGAAATCGATTTCATTTGCGGGATTATTGATGTGACCGAGATGCTGTTTGTGTGAAACATAAAGTCTCATTTCTGAGGTCAGGGCTCGGTGGGAGTGGAGCCTGTTTGTTGTATTCATTGAAACATTACAGACACGGTGTAATATATACGAGTACGCACCTCTGCTGCACTGCAACACTAACTTTGTACTCTCGCTACACTTCAGTCGAATCCACTTCTCTAACTTCAACTTATAGAAAGTGCTGACAAAACCAGTATGTATAAAGTCCAATGCCCCTGAGTGTGTGCCATTCACAATTCAATCCAATCATTTGCCATACATACGCTTCTAAGTTCCTCAAAACTTACTTTTTCTTTGACTTTCGCTGCCTTTTTTTATTGGGTGTTACAGTAAGACTCACCTTCAAAGCAGTAATAGTACAGTGCTGCCCCAACACTTTTGCTCCAACGTATCGCAGTACTTTTTCTGTCACATATCACAGTA
The DNA here is from genome assembly GCF_033978685.3 of Nerophis lumbriciformis. Lineage (NCBI taxonomy): Eukaryota > Metazoa > Chordata > Actinopteri > Syngnathiformes > Syngnathidae > Nerophis > Nerophis lumbriciformis. The sequence goes on along the minus strand of NC_084550.2, from coordinate 51,151,072 downwards.
CATTTGCCGTTACGTATCTTAGTACATTGCTGTGACCTATCCCAGTACTTCGGCCGTTACGTATCCCAGTACTCCGGCCGTTACTTATCCCAGTACTTTGGCCGTTACATATCCCAGTACTTTGGCCGTTACGTATCCCAGTACTTTGGCCGTTACGTATCCCAGTACTTTGGCCGTTACATATCCCAGTACTTTGGCCGTTTTGTATCCCAGTACTTTGGCCGTTACGTATCCCAGTACTTCGGCCTTTACGTATCCCAGTACTTTGGCCGTTACGTATCCCAGTACTTTGGCCGTTACGTATCCCAGTACTTTGGCCGTTACGTATCCCAATACTTTGGCCGTAACGTATCCCAATACTTTGTCTATTATGTATCCCAATACATTGACCGTTATGTATCGCAGAACTTTGGCGATTACGTATCCAAATACTTTGGCCGTTACATATCCCAGAACTTCTGCCATTAGATGTACCAGTACTTTTGCCGTTACATATCCCAGTACTTTTGCTGTTACGTATCCCAGGCCTTTTACCGTTACATATCCCAGTACTTTTGCTGTTACGCATCCCAATACTTTGGCCGTTATGTATCTGAATACTTTGGCCGTTACGTATCCCAATACTTTGGTTGTTACATATCCCAGTACTTTTACCGTTACATATCCCAGTTATTTTGCTGTTATGTATACCAGTTATTTTGCTGTTACGTATCCCAATACTTTGGCTGTTACGTATCCCAATACTTTGGCCATTGCGTATCCCAATACTTTGGCCGTTACGTATCCCAATACTTTGGCCGTTACGTATCTCAATACTTTGGCCGTTACGTATCCCAGTACTTTGGCCGTTACGTATCCCAGTACTTTGGCCGTTACGTATCCCAGTACTTTGGCCGTTACGTATCCCAATACTTTGGCCGTTACGTATCCCAATACTTTGTCTGTTACGTATCCCAATACATTGACCGTTATGTATCGCAGAACTTTGGCGATTACGTATCCAAATACTTTGGCCGTTACATATCCCAGAATTTCTGCCATTAGATGTACCAGTACTTTTGCCGTTACATATCCCAGTACTTTTGCTGTTACGTATCCCAGGCCTTTTACCATTACATAGCCCAGAATTTCTGCCATTAGATGTACCAGTACTTTTGCCATTACATATCCCTGTACTTTTGCTGTTACGTATCCCAGGCCTTTTACCGTTACATATCCCAGTACTTATGCTGTTACGCATCCCAATACTTTGGCCGTTATGTATCCGAATACTTTGGCCGTTACGTATCCCAATACTTTGGTTGTTACATATCCCAGTACTTTTAATGTTACATATCCCAGTTATTTTGCTGTTATGTATACCAGATATTTTGCTGTTATGTATCCCAATACTTTGGCTGTTACGTATCCCAATACTTTGGCCATTACGTATCCCAGTACTTTGGCCATTACGTATCCCAGTACTTTGGCCGTTACGTATCCCAGTACTTTTGCCGTTCCGTATCCCAATACATTGGCCGTTACGTATCCCAGTACTTTGGCCGTTACGTATCCCAGTACTTTTGCCGTTAGGTATCCCAATACTTTGGCCGTTACGTAGCCGAATACTTTGGCCGTTACGTATCCCAGTACTTTTGCTGTTACGTATCCCAGGCCTTTTACCGTTACATATCCCAGTACTTTTGCTGTTACGCATCCCAATACTTTGGCCGTTATGTATCCGAATACTTTGGCCGTTATGTATCCGAATACTTTGGCCGTTACATATCTGAATACTTTGGCCGTTACATTTCCCAATACTTTGGCTGTTACATATCCCAGTACTTTTACCGTTACATATCCCAGTTGTTTTATGTTATGTATATCAGTTATTTTGCTTTTACGTATCCCAATACTTTGGCTGTTACGTGTCCCAATACTTTGGCCATTACGTATCCCAATACTTTGGCCGTTACCCATCTCAATACTTTGGCTGTTACGTATCCCAGTACTTTGGCCATTACTTACGTATCTCAGTACTTTGGCCGTTACATATCCCAGTACTTTGGCCGTTACGTATCCCAGTACTTTTGCCGTTCCGTATCCCAATACTTTGGCCGTTACGTATCCCAGTACTTTGGTCGTTACGTATCCCAATACTTTGGCCGTTACGTATCCCAGTACTTTGGCCGTTACATATCCCAGTACTTTGGCCGTTTTGTATCCCAGTACTTTGGCCGTTACGTATCCCAGTACTTCGGCCTTTACGTATCCCAGTACTTTGGCCGTTACGTATCCCAGTACTTTGGCCGTTACGTATCCCAGTACTTTGGCCGTTACGTATCCCAATACTTTGGCCGTAACGTATCCCAATACTTTGTCTATTATGTATCCCAATACATTGACCGTTATGTATCGCAGAACTTTGGCGATTACGTATCCAAATACTTTGGCCGTTACATATCCCAGAACTTCTGCCATTAGATGTACCAGTACTTTTGCCGTTACATATCCCAGTACTTTTGCTGTTACGTATCCCAGGCCTTTTACCGTTACATATCCCAGTACTTTTGCTGTTACGCATCCCAATACTTTGGCCGTTATGTATCTGAATACTTTGGCCGTTACGTATCCCAATACTTTGGTTGTTACATATCCCAGTACTTTTACCGTTACATATCCCAGTTATTTTGCTGTTATGTATACCAGTTATTTTGCTGTTACGTATCCCAATACTTTGGCTGTTACGTATCCCAATACTTTGGCCATTGCGTATCCCAATACTTTGGCCGTTACGTATCCCAATACTTTGGCCGTTACGTATCTCAATACTTTGGCCGTTACGTATCCCAGTACTTTGGCCGTTACGTATCCCAGTACTTTGGCCGTTACGTATCCCAGTACTTTGGCCGTTACGTATCCCAGTACTTTGGCCGTTACGTATCCCAATACTTTGGCCGTTACGTATCCCAATACTTTGTCTGTTACGTATCCCAATACATTGACCGTTATGTATCGCAGAACTTTGGCGATTACGTATCCAAATACTTTGGCCGTTACATATCCCAGAATTTCTGCCATTAGATGTACCAGTACTTTTGCCGTTACATATCCCAGTACTTTTGCTGTTACGTATCCCAGGCCTTTTACCATTACATAGCCCAGAATTTCTGCCATTAGATGTACCAGTACTTTTGCCATTACATATCCCTGTACTTTTGCTGTTACGTATCCCAGGCCTTTTACCGTTACATATCCCAGTACTTATGCTGTTACGCATCCCAATACTTTGGCCGTTATGTATCCGAATACTTTGGCCGTTACGTATCCCAATACTTTGGTTGTTACATATCCCAGTACTTTTAATGTTACATATCCCAGTTATTTTGCTGTTATGTATACCAGATATTTTGCTGTTATGTATCCCAATACTTTGGCTGTTACGTATCCCAATACTTTGGCCATTACGTATCCCAATACTTTGGCCGTTACGTATCCCAATACTTTGGCCGTTACGTATCCCAGTACTTTGGCCATTACGTATGCCAGTACTTTGGCCGTTACGTATCCCAGTACTTTTGCCGTTCCGTATCCCAATACATTGGCCGTTACGTATCCCAGTACTTTGGCCGTTACGTATCCCAGTACTTTTGCCGTTAGGTATCCCAATACTTTGGTCGTTACGTAGCCGAATACTTTGGCCGTTACGTATCCCAGTACTTTTGCTGTTACGTATCCCAGGCCTTTTACCGTTACATATCCCAGTACTTTTGCTGTTACGCATCCCAATACTTTGGCCGTTATGTATCCGAATACTTTGGCCGTTATGTATCCGAATACTTTGGCCGTTACATATCTGAATACTTTGGCCGTTACGTATCCCAATACTTTGGCTGTTACATATCCCAGTACTTTTACCGTTACATATCCCAGTTGTTTTATGTTATGTATATCAGTTATTTTGCTTTTACGTATCCCAATACTTTGGCTGTTACGTGTCCCAATACTTTGGCCATTACGTATCCCAATACTTTGGCCGTTACCCATCTCAATACTTTGGCTGTTACGTATCCCAGTACTTTGGCCGTTACTTACGTATCTCAGTACTTTGGCCGTTACATATCCCAGTACTTTGGCCGTTACGTATCCCAGTACTTTTGCCGTTCCGTATCCCAATACTTTGGCCGTTACGTATCCCAGTACTTTGGTCGTTACGTATCCCAATACTTTGGCCGTTACGTATCCCAGTACTTTTTCCGTTACGTATCCCAATACTTTGGCCGTTACGTAGCCGAATACTTTGGCCGTTACGTATCCCAGTACTTTTGCTGTTACGTATCCCATGCCTTTTACCGTTACATATCCCAGTACTTTTTCTGTTACGCATCCCAATACTTTGGCCGTTATGTATCCGAATACTTTGGCTGTTATGTATCCGAATACTTTGGCCGTTACGTATCCCAATACTTTGGCTGTTACATATCCCAGTACTTTTAACGTTACATATCCCAGTTGTTTTGCTGTTATGTATACCAGTTATTTTGCTTTTACATATCCCAATACTTTGGCTGTTACGTATCCCAATACTTTGGCCGTTACGTATCCCAGTACTTTGGCCGTTACGTATCCCAATACTTTGGCCGTAACGTATCCCAATACTTTGTCTATTATGTATCCCAATACATTGACCGTTATGTATTGCAGAACTTTGGCGATTACGTATCCAAATACTTTGGCCGTTACATATCCCAGAACTTCTGCCATTAGATGTACCAGTACTTTTGCCGTTACATATCCCAGTACTTTTGCTGTTACGTATCCCAGGCCTTTTACCGTTACATATCCCAGTACTTTTGCTGTTACGCATCCCAATACTTTGGCCGTTATGTATCTGAATACTTTGGCCGTTACGTATCCCAATACTTTGGTTGTTACATATCCCAGTACTTTTACCGTTACATATCCCAGTTATTTTGCTGTTATGTATACCAGTTATTTTGCTGTTACGTATCCCAATACTTTGGCCGTTACGTATCCCAATACTTTGGCCATTGCGTATCCCAATACTTTGGCCGTTACGTATCCCAATACTTTGGCCGTTACGTATCTCAATTCTTTGGCCGTTACGTATCCCAGTATTTTGGCCGTTACGTATCCCAGTACTTTGGCCGTTACGTATCCCAGTACTTTGGCCGTTACGTATCCCAGTACTTTGGCCGTTACGTATCCCAATACTTTGGCCGTTACGTATCCCAATACTTTGTCTGTTACGTATCCCAATACATTGACCGTTATGTATCGCAGAACTTTGGCGATTACGTATCCAAATACTTTGGCCGTTACATATCCCAGAATTTCTGCCATTAGATGTACCAGTACTTTTGCCGTTACATATCCCAGTACTTTTGCTGTTACGTATCCCAGGCCTTTTACCATTACATAGCCCAGAATTTCTGCCATTAGATGTACCAGTACTTTTGCCATTACATATCCCTGTACTTTTGCTGTTACGTATCCCAGGCCTTTTACCGTTACATATCCCAGTACTTATGCTGTTACGCATCCCAATACTTTGGCCGTTATGTATCCGAATACTTTGGCCGTTACGTATCCCAATACTTTGGTTGTTACATCAAATCAAATCAAATCAAATCAACTTTATTTATAAAGCACATTTAAAATTTACCACAGGGGTAGCCAAAGTGCTGTACAATGAGCAGGTTAAAAGATAAAACGAGTATCGAGCAAACACAACACAACACAAACAGAACACGATAAAAAATAAATAATTAAAATAGAATTAATAAAAACATAAAAACATAAAAACAGGATCACAGCAGGTGTATTATGGGGCGCCATTGCAGGATGGATATCACTCAGTGTTAAAAGCCATGGAATAAAAATATGTTTTTAAGAGAGATTTAAAAACAGGAAGAGAGGAGGCTTGTCTAACACTCAGGGGTAGGTCGTTCCAGAGCTTGGGAGCAGCAACGGCGAAAGCTCTGTCACCTCTAAGCTTCAGCCTTGTGTCAGGGACCGTCAACAGCAGCTGATCGGCTGATCTTAAGGATCGGGTGGGGCAGTAAGGCTGAAGGAGGTCGGAGAGATAGGTTGGCGCGAGGTTGTTTAGACATTTAAAAACAAATAAAAGGAGTTTAAAATGTATTCGGTAACGCACAGGGAGCCAGTGAAGGGACGCTAAAATAGGGGTGATGTGCTCACGTCTGCGGGTCTGTGTTAGCAGACGAGCAGCAGAGTTCTGCACGAGCTGCAGGCGGGCGAGGGAGGCCTGGCTAATGCCAACATACAGGGCATTACAGTAATCTAGACGAGTCGAGATAAAAGCGTGGATTAATTTCTCAAGATCATGTCTTGATAGAAGCGGTTTCACTTTCGCTATTTGGCGTAATTGATAAAAGCTTTTTTGAACGACGCTGCTGATTTGTTTTTCGAATTTAAAATCTGAGTCAAACTTTACCCCCAGGTTTGTGACAGAGTCGCTGAGATACGGGGTCAGAGTGCCGAGGTCAACGTTGGGGGAGGGAGAGCGACTTGGACCGAACAACATAACTTCTGTTTTGTCTTCATTTAGGCTCAGGAAGTTAGCTGAAAGCCAGACTTTGATGTCGTGCAGGCAGTCAATAAGATGTTGAACCGTGTTATTTTGTGCCATGGGAAAATAAATCTGGCAATCATCGGCATAAAAATGAAATGCAATACTGTACTTCCTAAAAATAGAACCAAGGGGGAGAAGGTAAAGCGCAAATAAAATTGGGGCAAGGATTGAGCCCTGGGGGACCCCATGTGGTAAAGGAGCTGTGGACGACATAAAACTGTCTACTTTTACACAAAAACTCCTGTCGGTTAGGTACGACCGGAACCAGTTAAGGGCGGCGCCCTTAATGCCCACACAGTTCTCAAGACGAGTGATTAAGGTGGCGTGGTCGACGGTGTCGAACGCAGCAGACAGATCTAAAAGCACCAGGACAACATATTTACCAGAATCAGTGGACAGGAGGATATCGTTAAAAACTTTTAGAAGCGCTGACTCTGTGCTGTGGAGGGCTTTAAAACCGGACTGGAACAGCTCAGTGATACCATTATCCTCTAAGAAGGGCAGCAACTGACTGTAGACAACCTTCTCTAATATTTTGGAAATGTATGGAAGATTAGAGATAGGTCTGAAGTTAGAGAGGAGAGAGGGGTCGAGGCTGGGTTTTTTAAGTAGAGGTCGTACCACTGCATGTTTAAACTCTACTGGAACTATTCCAGAAGAGAGGCTACTATTGATAATGTTAAGGACACTTGATCCAATAGTAGCAAGTACCTCCTTAAACAGGCGAGGTGGGAGGGCATCTGCAGGAGAACCAGAGGGCTTCATATGACTAACTGTGTCACTTAAAAAAGAAAAGGACACCGGCTCAAACTGATGGAAAACAGAAGAGAAATGCAGGGGAACAGAAGGGTCATATGAAGGCTGAGATAGACTGGCTCTAGTTGACACAATTTTGTCAGTGAAAAAATGGAGACAATTTTCACAGAATTCAAAAGAAGCATCAAAACCAGCAGATTTGGGAGCATCAATGACAGTGTTAATAGTTTTAAACAGAACTCTGGGGTTGTTACAGTTAGAAGATATAATCTGAGATAGATATATATTCATTTCTGCTTTTACAGTCATCTGAAAGGAAAACAGGCTTTCTTTAAAAATGGCAAAGGACACATGCAGCCTGTCTTTTTTCCATTTTCTCTCTGCTCTTCTACATACGCGCCTGGCAGCCCGAGTGACGTCATTCAACCAGGGTTGAGGCGTGGCTTTAGCGCGGCGGCATTTGAAAGGCGCGATCGTGTCCAGTGTTTGTGAACAGATAGAGTTGAACCCAGAAACCAACTCTTCAGTATTCAGACACACAGATGCTGCAGAATTATCATCACAAAGAGTCGAAAAAATAGAGGAGAACCGAGCAGGAGACGAAGAATTAAACATGCGAGAGCGTTGGGGCGGTGCGCACAATTTAACTGGACACTGCGTGGGAATATCAAACAAGATCGGCATGTGATCAGAGAACACAGCGTCACAAATGTCCAAATTAAAAACACACAAACCATACGAGAGCACTAAATCGAGTGTATGCCCGCGTTCATGTGTAGAACCACACACAGACTGTACAAAGTTAAATGAGTCGATTATATTCAGGAAACTCCTGGAAAGCGGCTCATCTGGACAGCAGGTGTGAATATTAAAATCACCCACAATAAGGACACGATCATATTTGGGCAGGATTTCAGCCAGAAATTCAGAAAAGTCAGTTATAAAGTCTTTGTGGTACTTGGGTGGTCGATAGATGACGGCACACAGGACGACATCAGAAAGACCCAGTTCAAACATGCACAGTTCGAAGCTTGAAAAGGAGGATTGTAGGCGGATCTGACGGCATTTAAAGTCATTTTTAAAAACGACTGCTAATCCTCCTCCTTTTCGACCGGACGGCCGTGGGGAATTAAAGTAGGAACACTCCGGAGGCAGAAGTTCATTAAGAGGGGCGGACTCACCAGCTCTCAGCCATGTCTCCGTCACACAGAGGAAGTCCAGTCCGCGGGAAGTGAAGAAATCCTTCAGGATAAAAGTTTTGTTTGTCAAAGATCTTGCGTTCACAAGACCGAACCTGGCGGGGGCCAGCACGTCCAAGGCCGCAATTAATCCGGGTGGGGCCCGACACACAGCCCGCAGGTGGCGGTGATCCACCCCGCGCCTCCGGGGGCGGGGACAGCAGGAGCGACGACGGCAAGCTTCTTCCTCCAAACCAACGATAGGAACCAGCCAGGAGCCGATCGGATCGAGCGAGCGTGGGTGCAGGAGGAGACCGGATACCGCACCATTCATCCTTCGGGGAGCCACGGGAAGCCGGGCCAGGAGTGCCCTAACTTTCACCAGCTGGCCGCCACGTTTACCGCGGCGCCGGAGACGCTTCCGCCGGGGGAGAGGAGCCAGGGGGCGGGAAAGGAAGGCAGGAATCCGGCCAGGTGAAAAAGCTGACTGGGACGTCGAAAAACCAACGTCGAAGTTGATCATATCAGTGGGAGAGGGGCAAAGATCCAACAGTGTTTGGCGGTCATACACAAGCAGTGAGCTGACAGAGACGAAAATAGACGCAAAAAACACAAAAACGAACAGAGCTGACAGCGAGAGACGGCAGGCCAAAGCACATACTGGCGCCATCTTGCCAGTATGTACATATCCCAGTACTTTTAATGTTACATATCCCAGTTATTTTGCTGTTATGTATACCAGATATTTTGCTGTTATGTATCCCAATACTTTGGCTGTTACGTATCCCAATACTTTGGCCATTACGTATCCCAATACTTTGGCCGTTACGTATCCCAATACTTTGGCCGTTACGTATCCCAGTACTTTGGCCATTACGTATCCCAGTACTTTGGCCGTTACGTATCCCAGTACTTTTTCCGTTCCGTATCCCAATACATTGGCCGTTACGTATCCCAGTACTTTGGCCGTTACGTATCCCAGTACTTTTGCCGTTAGGTATCCCAATACTTTGGCCGTTACGTAGCCGAATACTTTGGCCGTTACGTATCCCAGTACTTTTGCTGTTACGTATCCCAGGCCTTTTACCGTTACATATCCCAGTACTTTTGCTGTTACGCATCCCAATACTTTGGCCGTTATGTATCCGAATACTTTGGCCGTTATGTATCCGAATACTTTGGCCGTTACATATCTGAATACTTTGGCCGTTACGTATCCCAATACTTTGGCTGTTACATATCCCAGTACTTTTACCGTTTCATATCCCAGTTGTTTTATGTTATGTATATTAGTTATTTTGCTTTTACGTATCCCAATACTTTGGCTGTTACGTATCCCAATACTTTGGCCATTACGTATCCCAATACTTTGGCCGTTACCCATCTCAATACTTTGGCTGTTACGTATCCCAGTACTTTGGCCGTTACTTACGTATCTCAGTACTTTGGCCGTTACATATCCCAGTACTTTGGCCGTTACGTATCCCAGTACTTTTGCCGTTCCGTATCCCAATACTTTGGCCGTTACGTATCCCAGTACTTTGGTCGTTACGTATCCCAATACTTTGGCCGTTACGTATCCCAGTACTTTTTCCGTTACGTATCCCAATACTTTGGCCGTTACGTAGCCGAATACTTTGGCCGTTACGTATCCCAGTACTTTTGCTGTTACGTATCCCATGCCTTTTACCGTTACATATCCCAGTACTTTTTCTGTTACGCATCCCAATACTTTGGCCGTTATGTATCCGAATACTTTGGCTGTTATGTATCCGAATACTTTGGCCGTTACATATCTGAATACTTTGGCTGTTACGTATCCCAATACTTTGGCTGTTACATATCCCAGTACTTTTACCGTTACATATCCCAGTTGTTTTGCTGTTATGTATACCAGTTATTTTGCTTTTACATATCCCAATACTTTGGCTGTTACGTATCCCAATACTTTGGCCATTACGTATCCCAATACTTTGGCCGTTACCCATCTCAATACTTTGGCCGTTACGTATCCCAGTACTTTGGCCGTTACATATCTCAGTACTTTGGCCGTTACGTATCCAAATACTTTGGCCGTTACGTATCCCAGTACTTTGGCCGTTCCGTATCCCAATACTTTGGCCGTTACGTAGCCGAATACTTTGGCCGTTACGTATCCCAGGGCTTTTACCGTTACATATCCCAGTACTTTTGCTGTTACGCATCCCAATACTTTGGCCGTTATGTATCCGAATACTTTGGCCGTTATGTATCCGAATACCTTGGCCGTTGCATATCTGAATACTTTGGCCGTTACGTATCCCAATACTTTGGCTGTTACATATCCCAGTACTTTTACCGTTACATATCCCAGTTGTTTTGCTGTTATGTATATCAGTTATTTTGCTTTTACGTATCCCAATACTTTGGCTGTTACGTATCCCAATACTTTGGCCATTACGTATCCCAATACTTTGGCCGTTACCCATCTCAATACTTTGGCCGTTACGTATCCCAGTACTTTGGCCGTTACTTACGTATCTCAGTACTTTGGCCTTTACATATCCCAGTACTTTGGCCGTTACGTATCCCAGTACTTTTGCCGTTCCGTATCCCAACACTTTGGCCGTTACGTATCCCAGTACTTTGGTCGTTACGTATCCCAATACTTTGGTCGTTACGTATCCCAGTACTTTTGCCGTTACGTATCCCAATACTTTTGCCGTTACGTATCCCAATACTTTGGCCGTTACGTAGCCGAATACTTTGGCCGTTACGTATCCCAGTACTTTTGCTGTTACGTATCCCATGCCTTTTACCGTTACATATCCCAGTACTTTTGCTGTTACGCATCCCAATACTTTGGCCGTTGTGTATCCGAATACTTTGGCTGTTATGTATCCGAATACTTTGGCCGTTACATATCTGAATACTTTGGCCGTTACGTATCTCAATGCTTTGGCTGTTACATATCCCAGTACTTTTACCATTACATATCCCAGTTGTTTTGCTGTTATGTATACCAGTTATTTTGCTTTTACATATCCCAATACTTTGGCTGTTACGTATCCCAATACTTTGGCCATTACGTATCCCAATACTTTGGCCGTTACCCATCTCAATACTTTGGCCGTTACGTATCCCAGTACTTTGGCCGTTACGTATCTCAGTACTTTGGCCGTTACGTATCCCAATACTTTGGCCGTTACGTATCCCAGTACTTTGGCCGTTCCGTATCCCAATACTTTGGCCGTTACGTAGCCGAATACTTTGGCCGTTACGTATCCCAGGGCTTTTACCGTTACATATCCCAGTACTTTTGATGTTACGTATCCCAATACTTTGGCCCTTATGTATCCCAATATTTTGGCCGTTACGTATCCCAATACTTTTACCGTTACATATCCCAGTACTTTTGCTGTTATGTATCCCAATACTTTGGCCGTTATGTATCCCAGTTCTTTGGCCGTTACGTATCCCAGTACTTTTACTGTTATGTATCGCAGTTCTTTTTTGCTGTTACGTATACCAGTACTTTTGTTGTTACATATCCCGGAACTTATGCCATTACATATCCCAGTATTTTGGCCGTTAGATATATCAATACTTTTGTCGAAAACAAAGGCAAAAAGTACACAAAAAATGTATGTAATGTATACATATTATATATATATATAGAGAGAGAGAGAGAGAGGAGAGGAGAATATATTATAATATATACAAGATATAACAAATTACAATTTTGTGTATTGCATTCTGTCATTCTTATTTAGATGTGTCTATGTTGATATTAAGTTCTATTACATTGTACTTGTTGTCTTCTTGTATCTTGTAATACAATTGGCAGGAGGAGAGAGAGTGATAGAATGTGGAGAGAAGGGACAAACAGTGAATGAGGGAACAGAAAGAGAACAGGGTAAAGGCAGAAGAAACTGAATTTTGACCTCGGTACTTGTCAAATCCTGGTTGTGGCCCAGCTAGTAGTCCGGTGGAATTATTGAACGCTTCCTGGGTGCGGTGCACAAAACTAAAAACAAAGTGATACAAAGTACACATTCTCATTTTTAGCAAGCATGTTTTTTAAGTGTTTCCTATAATTCTGCTGTAAATGTCTAACAACACATTGAAAATGGTAAAAAAGTGCTAACATGCAAACAAAAGTTATTCAGTGCATTACAAGAGCTTCTAAAACACACAACAAAGTAATAATGTTGGCAGCAAAAACTCCTCTGGCATTGAAGCATTTTCAGCCTTTTGCTGCCAAATACCCCCCCTCCCCCCTTCGCCCCAATTTCCCCCAATGTCCACCACCAGCCCCCTTCCACCTGTTTCCGCATGTTAGCGGGCTTTAATAGGTCATCCTGGTGTTCTCTGTGAGGTGATCGCTCGTACATTAAATAAAAAAAACAAAAATAAGAAAGGCAGTTTCAGACTTTTCCCAGGCTTCCGATGGCCTAACAGCTGAATCCCTCAACGACAATCCTCGCTTCCATCCTGGCGTTCCTGCTCCTGCTCGCCTTCGCCAGATGATGTTCGTTCCCACACACTTGTGACTGAGCGATGACAAGTGCAATGTTTTGTTTCAGCCCACATAGTTTTTTGTAGGGGTCAACTTTAACTCAGTACATGTCGGATGAAAACTTTCAGGGATAATTAAGAATCTTATTGATTTTGAGAGATGATTGATCCAACAAGCTGTCGGAGGATTAAAGGTCACACTGTTTAGTTTCGTCACTCCCAGCCTAAATTATTTTGTGTTTTGTCAGATCAAAAAGCCTACTGAAGTTATAGGACCATTTGGGCTGACTAACTGTGATATGCAGGGTCAATGGCCGTATGTTTTGTCTGCCAGTTGCAATTTTCCACCAATGTTGTTCAAATGTTTGTGCTGGAATGTTGGTTAATATCAACGTTAGTGCTGCACGAATCTGGCTAAAATTATGAAGTTTGAGAACACACAACAATGTTAAAGTCAGTGCACTATACTTTTTAAATAATTGTTATTGTAGCTGTTACATACAGGAGGAGTAGACGGCACAGACAACAAGGGGGCCTAGTTAGCTCTATGTATTTATTATATATATTACCATATATATAATAACCAAACAATAATATAATAAACTAGGGGTATGGAGTGTGACAAAAATCCAAGAGTGTATGGTGTGTAGGAATTAATGAGTGTTACCAGGAGTGTTGAGCGAGAGGTAAGGAAGTCCAGGGGGGGAACAAGACAAGCTCGGAGATCTGCGAGCAGGCAGGTAGTCAGGGCAATAGAGAGGCGTCAAATGTCCGTGTCCAAGCGGGAGGTCGAGATCCAAGAGGCTGTCAGGGAGGCAGAGGGAACAAGGAAAGACGAGACACACAGCTCGTCAACGCGGGAACGGGAGTCTGCTGTTGGAGCGACAAGGAAGACACAAGACCAATCAAACACGAGTGAGGAGAACACACAGAGAGAAGGATTGCATAGAGCTAGGTTATCGCTTACTGTACTGGAACAGATGACTATGTTCTGGCCCGGAACGCAGGTCTGCACTGGCTTAAGAAGCCCAGGAAGATCATCCACGACAGGTGCGCTGAGTGCTGATTGATTGCAGCTGCTTGCTGCCGCTGGAGTGACGCGTGCAGGAGATGAGCGGCCATGGGCGTGTCCCGAGGTGCGCTGCGCGGGGCTCATCGATGAATGTGCAGCGGCATGCGCTTGCGCCGTGACAGTAGCAATATGGTTGTTAAAGTTAAGGATTTCTGTGATTTCTGATCGCTTGTGAGGGCACCATAGTGACTTCTGTGTGTGTGCGTGTGTTGGCATAGCAGCACATACAGCACAGTTCATCTTGATGTTTTGGCTTGTTGATAAATACAAATTACATCTATCACCCCCATTGTTTGTTTGATATAGAGTACTGTACATCACTTTATATTGTGTTCAAAGTGTACAAACCATAACTAAATATTGACTTTTGTCCAGGCTGCAACCTATTATTCATATTTATATTGGTTCTTATGGAGAAATGTGCTTCACTCTACGAACTATCAGTTCACGAACTCTGTTCAAGAACCTAATTGTCATGCCCCTTTTCCCAGGTCATGTCTTCCTTTATGTTTAGTACTATTCTTGCTATGTTTACATTCTGGATTGCTTTGAGTATGCACCGGCATTTACTTTGTGATTATAATAATAATAATAATAGATTTTATTTGTAAAAAGCACTTTACATTGAGTAAACAACCTCAAAGTGCTACAGTGTATTAAAAAAAATAAAAATAAAAAGATAGTTAAAAATAAAAACTAGAACAGCCAAATAGCTAAAACTAGTATGCATATATCTAAAAAAAGGCTTTTTTAAAAAGAAGGGTTTTTAAGCCTTTTTTAAAAGCATCCACAGTTTGTGGTGCCCTCAGGTGGTCAGGGAGAGCGTTCCACCGACTGGGAGCGGCGGAGCAGATAGCCCGGTCTCCCATTGTTCGTAGCTTTGTCCTCGGAGGTTGGAGGAGGTTAGCCTGTCCGGAGCGGAGGTGTCGTGTGGAGGATTTGGGGGTGAGTAGTTCTTTGAGGTAGAGGGGGGCATTTCCATGGAGGCACTGGTGGGTTAGTAGGGAGACTTTGAATTCAATCCTGAGTGGAACAGGAAGCCAGTGAAGGGATTTGAGAGTTGGTGTGATATGGTCATATTTCCGCACTCTCATCAGGATCCTAGCAGCACTATTCTGTATGTATTGCAGCTTCTGGATGTTCTTGCTGTGGATCCCGACAAGAAGTGCGTGATTAATGTTTTCACCAGTGTTGTAGAAATCACTCCCCCTATTTATGCCTGCCTCGCGATACACTCAGTGTGGGATTCTTGTTCGCGACTGTTTATGATTTGCGTTTCGTTCTATGCTATGTTTATGGATGTACTTTTTGACTCACACCACCCACTGAAACACAAACTGGGCGTTATCAGAACCCTACAACAGAGAGCTGATAATGTTCCTACCAGCCCACAGGCCAAAGAGAAAGAGCATAGGCATTTGAGAGAAGCCCTCAAAACCTGTGGTTACCCCAGGGCGTCATTTGGGGAAAACACTTCCAGGTCTAGAAGAAACAAGAACAGAGTGGATAAGGAGGAAAAGGGTGACAGATGCAAAAATATTGTCATCCATATGTATCGGGTCTACCTCAAAAAAATAATATTTAACCAACTCAACATCCTAGTACACTTCGAAACCAGGAAACACAGTGAGACAGAGACTGCTGCATCCTAAAGACCGGACACCCCACACCCACAAAATCTGGTGTATGTTGTCCAATGTACTGTATTTTCCAGACTATAATGCGCACTTAAAATCTTATTTTTTTCTCAAAACTCGACAGTGCGCCTTATAACCCGGTGCGCCTAATGTACGGAATAATTCTGGTTGTGCTTACCCACCTTGAAGCAATTTTATTTGGTACATGGTGTAATGATAAGTGTGAGCAGTAGATAGCAGTCAAACATAAAAAATATGTTTAGACTGCACTATGATGGCAATATGACTCAAGTGAACAACACCAACATTTTATATGATCCATTGCAAATATAGAACATTACACACAGCGCTCAAAAATATATCAAAATGTTTTAGTACGACTTTGGTAAGCTATGAAGCCGCACCGCTTGATGGATTGTCGGCGCATGTGCTTTATAAATAAAGTTGATTTGATTTGATTTGATTAAACATACGAGTATTATAATGGTGTGTGTATAAGGTAAGACATATTATATGGCGTTTTGTTTCGCAATATTATGCAAAAGCATTTTTTCTTACCTTCTGGTACCTGCTGATGTGTATTTGGGATCTGCATAAATCCTGAAAAATTGCACGCGTCCGCCTTTGTAGTCCGTGGCGACACCGAAGTCGATAAGCTTCTTCTTTTTCTATATCTTCTTGTTATGGGACATTTATCCTCCGCTGTTGCCATTTCTATTATAAAGTAGTGTAAAGTTCTTACTTATATATGTCAGTAAACTCCCCATGAAAGCGCTAAAACATACCGGTGTAGTGAGTTTACATTATCACCCAAGGAACTTTAGTTATTAGAGAGTTCCGGTCGGACGTTTTTTCACGGGACACATTTCCGGTCTTGTTGTTTCCGGATGAGGAGATGCTGCTCCATTATTGATTTAAGTAAAGTCTGAATGCCATTCAAACAGTTAGCTCCATCTTTTCAGAATCAGAATCAAAATGGTTTTATTGCCATTGTTTGCGAACGGGTTCACAAACTAGGAATTTTTCTTGGTGCAATCGTGCAACATAAAACACATATAACACAGATTTGGTAATAACAAGTGCTGTAACTGAGCTATCAGATCTTGTTATAGACTTAGAAGGAATTCAAAGGAGCTACTGTTAGGAGTTATTGACACTTCTTCCACTCCCGTCCTTGCACGCTACACCGCTACAACAAAGATGACGGGGAGAAGACGCTGCCGAAAGTGAGCCACGTAAATAAGACCGCCCACAAAACGGCGCATCCGGAAGCGACTGTCAGAAAGCGGCTTGAAGATGATCTGTAAAACATAATCTATGCAACATTTTGACCAAAGAACCACCATTACATGTTATGTAGACCACAGGGAAGTGTTTTACATTTAGAAAAAAATTAAAAATAATATGACTCCTTTAATGCGGCCTATAATCCGGTGCGCCTTTATATACGTATGAAAAAAGATCAAACATGGACCATTCATCTGTAGTGCGCCTTATAATCCGGTGCGCCCTATGGTCCGGAAAATACGGTAATCATGAATGCATTGATTCATATATTGGGGAAACAAAACAACCAGTAAGCCGACGCATGGCACAGCATAGACAAGCAAACTCTTCAAGCCTGGACTCAGCTCAGCACTCTTTTGAGAACACAAATGTAGAGATTCTGGACAGAGAGGACGGATGGTACAAAAGTGGAGTGAGGAAAGCCATCTATGTCAAGGCTGAAAAACCATCCCTGAACAGAGGAGGTGGTCTGTGACACCACCTGTCTCCCACATGCAACACTATGGTTTCAGTAATTCCTATAGGACTGCAGTTTAGCCTCCAACAAATACCAGGAGTTACAATCATTCTGGAACTTTGTCCCATTTGTTTACAACTGATTGCAATGAGAACGTGTGTGATTCGGACTATTTTGGGCTGATAGCGGTCGATCCACTGCGATCATTTTGCCACATAATAAATCAAAGCTAATGAGGGGAAATTCCACTCTGACTGGCATTGGCATTGACAATAGGATTGATCTTTTGCATCTCAACAGTTGTTTTCCCACTACAATAGGGCAGAACCGTCCTTGCCCAGGCACACCCTCCTGGTGTTAAAGTATAAATATTTGGGGTTTGCTAGATTAGATCTGACCAATCTAAGTCTATTAGCATGAACTGATGAAGCTTACTCGGATGAGAGGCGAAACGTCTTGTAACACAAACCAAACAGTCCAGTTGCGATCGATTGAACGCCCTGAGAAGTTCTATGCTATGCTAAATTAGCTTGTCTCGCTACGCTTCACCTGCGCTCATAGCGACACGCGCTCAGGTGTTTTGGAAGGAAATCATCATTCTCACCTTCAAGCTGCTTCCTGCCGTGCCTTCTGCATCTTGGCGACACCACCTTCGCAGTGACCTGTTCTCAACACAATTAAGTTAGTAGTTCTATATGGAGGGTACTAATGTTCTATCCATCCATCCATTTTCTACCGCTTAATCCCTTCGGGGTCGCGGGGGGCGTTGGAGCCTATTTTAGCTACAATCAGTCGGAAGGCAGGGTACACCCTGGACAAGTCGTCACCTCATCACAGGGCGGGTACTAATGTTAAAAACGGCATTTAGAAGGTCTTAAATAGTTTTTATTCTCTATGAAAATATTTGTTTTATCAATAATAATTAGACTTAGACTTAGACTTTGACACAAGTCTAAGTCTAGGCACATTCTCCTGGTGTTGAATTATAAACATTTGGGGTTTTGGCATCAGTCGCTAGATTAGATCTGAAAGTCTATGAGCATGAACTAATGAAGCTTACTTGGATGAGAGGCAAAACGTCTTCTAAGACAAACCAAACAGTCCAGTTGCAATCGATTGAACGCCCTGAGAAGTTCTATGCTATGCTAAATTAGCTTGTCTCGCATAATCCTCCTTCACGAAAATGCATTTACCACGGTCAGACCTGAAACAAATTTTTTTGTGAAAAATGTTTAACATTTTTCTTTATTATATTTCTTTACCACTTCACAAGCTACACTTATTTTATTTTTTCAACACTTTCCCTTCTTTTCTTCACACAGGAAGTGAACAAACTCCAAACAACCAAATGTAATCAAACAGTGTCAACATGTAAAAGCTATGATCTAAATCAGGGGTGCTCATTACGTCGATCGCGAGCTACCGGTCGATCTCGGAGGGTGTGTCAGTCGATCACCAGCCAGGCATTAAAAAAAATAGTCCTAAAAATGAGCGATCATAAATCTTCACTATGACGTCACTTTCGTCACTTGATTGACATTCACGGCACCCGAAGGGTCTTCTGAGATGACGCTGGCTGCTGCCAGCTCATTAAAATTACAGACTGGAAGGCGAGAAACACTTTATTTCAACAGACTGTGGCGCTGTACCTGTCGTCAAAACTCCAAAGACCGACTGCACAGTTGGACAGTTGCGCTAACAAAATAAGAGTCTTAGAAAGCTGGCGTGCACAAGCTAGCAAGCTACTGAGTTTGCCGACAATGTATTTCTTGTAAAGTGTATACAAAGGAGTACGGAAGCTGGACAAATAAGATGCCAAAAACCAAACACTTTCATGTGGTATTGGACAGAAAGGAGGACTTTTTTTCTCCTCCATTCGAAAATGCGGACATTATCAGCACCACTGTCTGATTCCAATCAATGCAAGTCATCAGAATCAGGTAATACACCAACTTATATTCTTGTCTTCATGAAAGAAAGGAATCTATATGTGTTAAACATGCTTGTATTATCTTTAACCACCTTTAAGTTGTTAACAATATTAACTATATGTGTTAAACATGCTTGTATTATCTTTAAACACCTTTAACTTGTTAACAATATTAACTATATGTGTTAAACATGCTTGTTTTATCTTTAACCACCTTTAAGTTGTTAACAGATTGTGATGTATCATGTTGTATACTTGCATGTTCGAAATAAACTCAAACTGAACTGAACTGAACTGAACAATATTAACTATTTGTGTTAAACATGCTTGTATTATTTTTAACCACCTTTAACTTGTTAACAATATTAACTATATGTGTTAAACATGCTTGCATTATCTTTAAACACCTTTAACTTGTTAACAATATTAACTATATGTATTAAACATACTTGTATTATCATTAAACACCTTTAATGTATTAACAATATTAACTATATGTGTTAAACATGCTTGCATTATCATTAAACACCTTTAACTTGTTAACAAAAACATATATTTCATAAATAAGTAAATATAAATTATAAATATGAATGAGGTAGATCCCCACGACTTGATCAATTGAAAAGTAGCTCGCCTGCAGAAAAAGTGTGAGCACCCCTGATCTAAATGAATTATTTTTAGTAAAAGACATTGAGAAGGAGAAATGATGAATTAGCTCCGCTTCTTCCGACTCCTTTTCGGACATGTTGAATTGCACAACTGTCGCCACGTCACTTATTAAGCATGCAAATAATCCATTTACCGTATTTTTCGGACTATAAGTCGCAGTTTTTTTTCATAGTTTGGCCGGGGGTGTGACTTATACTCAGGAGCGACTTATGTGTGAAATTATTAACACATTACCGTAAAATATCAAATAACATTATTTAGCTAATTCACGTAAGAGACTAGACGTATAAGATTTCATCGAATTTAGCGATTAGGAGTGACAGATTGTTTGGTAAACGTATAGCATGTTCTATATGTTATAGTTATTTGAATGACTCTTACCATAATATGTTACGTTAACATACCAGGCACGTTCTCAGTTGGTTATTTATGAGTCATATAACGTACACTTATTCAGCCTGTTGTTCACTATTCTTTATTTATTTTAAATTGCCTTTCAAATGTCTATTCTTGGTGTTGGCTTTTATCAAATAAATTTCCCCAAAAAATGCGACTTATATATGTTTTTTTTCCCTTCTTTATTATGCATTTTCGGCCGGTGCGACTTATACTCCGAAAAATACGGTACTTGCACTAGTGTTGTCCCGATACCAATATTTTGGTACCGGTACCAAAATTATTTTGATACTTTTCGGTACTTTTCGATACTTTTCTAAATAAAGGGGACCACAAAAAATTCCCTAATTGGCATTATTTTAACAAAAAAACTTAGGGTATACTAAACATATGTTTCTTATTGCAAGTTTGTCCTTAAATGAAATAGCGAACATACAAGACAACTTGTCTTTTATTAGTAAGTAAGCAAACAAAGGCTCCTAATTTAGCTGCTGCATTATGCAGTAATATATTGTGTCATTTATCATTCTATTATTTTGTCAAAATTATTAAGGACAAGTGGTAGAAAATGAATTGTTAATTTGCTGTTAATATCTGC